>NW_016690205.1:6308893-6443865 GCF_001604755.1 Lepidothrix coronata
CTGTTGCCGGTGTATTTTGGTTCTGAAAAAAATCTCCGGAGCAGTTAATTAGGGGTGAGATAGGGCCAAAGGGTGGACACATCTGGGATTGGATGGATAATGTTATAAAATGCAACCTCTCGGGCACGGGGCGCGCGCGTCGTATACCATCTATTGCCTTGGCAAATAAACCCTTTCTTATCTCACCCCTAATTAACTGCTCCGGAGATTTTTTTCAGAACCAAAATACACCGGCAACAGCAGGATGGGTGAAAGGTAAGAATACACTCAGGTCTTTGATCTCAGGTTCACAGGATTAACAATAACACAAAGGGAGGAGGCTTTTCTATTTATTCAGGAGGAACAAACCATTGAAAATCTCTCACTGTAGAGAGATCAGAGTAAAAAGGTAAGAAAAAAAGGTAAAAATAAAAGTAAGAAGGGACCACATGCAGATCATAGACCTTTACTTGGGTTAATAACTTCAAACAGGAGGAGATATGACTTCAAACAAGCTTCACTCACAAATAAATAATTCTATTCAATGTCTGTGTTTAAGAAAACAAGAGAAATCTAATATAAAAGAAAATGACTGTATCAGTTCCTTCTCCCCATCCCTACAAAATTTCTGTCAACTTTTGACTTCATTTTTTCAGAATTCAAACTGCCTGATGTTGTTATTGAAATGGATTCTGAAAAAAAAACCCAAACCACCAGAAGTGGTGTGGTTTGAGTGTTACTCAAACACAAGTTTCTTCTAAAGTTCTGAATATGGTAATGACTTTAAATCTGTGTGGATTTAAATCTACAGAGGTAAATCTACATCTGTGCTTTAAATCTATTTAGTAGAATTCAGTGGAGTGAGAGAATTAATTATATCTGCAGCAAGAGCCTTGGCTTTCCACCCAGAGCATGTTAGTCACCAGCATGGAAAGGCTGACAGAAATGAGAGTTTCTTTATTGTATCATAAAATTAAAAATTTTTGAAAAAAAACTAACAGAAAAGCAGTTGTGAAAAAAAATGTTACTGCAAAGTGAATGAAAATGAGCAAAAAACTTTTATTTATGGTTTTAATATTTAATATTATTTAATTTCCATGTTGCACCAGATTTGAGAATGTTCCATCTCTCTGGCAGCAGGAGTGGGGCAATCTGGGGGTGCTGGGGGATCCCCATCATGGTGGGGGTTGAGCTGGACAGAAACCTGGTGGGAATCCTGTCACAGAATCTTAGAATCCTGGAATGGTTTGGGTTGAAAAGAATTTAAAATCCATTCAGTCCCACACCTTGCCATGGGCAGGGACACCTTCCACTAGCCCAGGTTGCTCCAAGACCCATCCAACCTGGCCTGGAACACTTCCAGGGATGGGGCAGCCACAGCTTCTCTGGGCAACCTGTGCCAGGGCCTCACCACCCTCACACCCAACAATTCCTTCCCAATATCCGATGTAACCCTGTCCTCTGGCACTGGGAAGCCATTCCCCCTTGTTCTGTCCCTCCAGGTCCTCATCCAAAGTCCCTCTCCAGCTCTCTTGGAGCCCCTTTATGCCCTCAAGGGGCTCTCAGGTCTCCCTGGAGCCTTTTCTCCTCCAGGTGAGCACCCTGAGCTCTCCCAGACTGTTGGAGCTGGTCCAGCCCTTGGATTTTCCTGGATTTCACCTGCAGCCCTCACCTTTCCCCACCATCCTTCCTGGTGAGGGTTGGATGAAGCACAACCAACAAACCCTCCCTGGGTGTGTTATCCAATTACCAACGGCGGGAAGATTCTCTCTTCAGCAGGAACTGTATTTATAAACTTGGGAAGGATTAGCTGGGCATCTTTAGCAATTCAATAGGTGTTTTCTAAACAATTTTAACTACACCAACTCTTCTGCCATTGGTCTCTGGCTTTGACAGGGCTTGTGCTGGATCTCAGTGATGGGAACAGGAGCTGAAGGGTCTCAGCACCTGCCAGGGATTAGGTTGCTGCAAGCAACAGGCAATTTTGGAAAGCTGCAAATTCTGAGAGAATTCCCAAAGCACAAACAGCAAAGTACTCAGCCAGTATAAATCAGGGAAGTTCCACAAGGCTTAGCAAAGCTGGCTTAGAGTACGGGGAGGTGTCATCTGCTTTTCAGATGCTTGTCAAGAAACAGCAAAAGGGTTTTTTTCAGGATTTTTTGTGAATATGTGTGCACTTCTGAGGCTTTTGAATTACCAGCAGAATGGTCCAACTATGGAAAAAAATGCAGAATGATCCAGAAGCTGAAGGAGGGAAGATTTAGAGGGGATACTGAGCAGAAATTCTTCCCTGTGAGGGTGGTGAAGCCCTGGCACAGGGTTGCCCAGAGAAGCTGTGGCTGCCCCATCCCTGGAAGTGTTCCAAGGCCAGGTTGGGTGGGGCTTGGAGCAACCTGGGCTAGTGGAAGGTGTCCCTGCCCATGGCAGGGGGTGGGACTGGCTGGGTGTAGTGGGTTTCTGTGGCTGGGTTTTGGTAGTGTGGAGGCTACAGGGGTGGCTTCTGTTAGAAGCTGCCAGAAGCTTCCCCGGTTTCCATGGAGCCAATGCCAGCCAGCTCCAGGATGGGCTTCCTGCCGCTGGCCAAGGCCAAGCCAATTAGGAGTAATGGTAACGCCTCTGTGATAACATATTTAAGAACAAAAGATTGTTGCACAGAAGGAAATTGCAGCCAGGGAAGAGCAGAGTGAGAAGATGGGTATAACAAGGTGGACACCAAGGTCAGTGCAGACGGAGGGGCAGGAGGTGCTCCAGGTGCTGCAGTCTGTGGTGCAGAGCAGGGTGGAGCAGCTGTGCCCCTGCAGCCCATGGGGGAGCATCGGGGTGCAGAGACCCACCTGCAGCCCTTGGAGGAGCCCCTGCTGGAGCAGGGGGATGCATGAAGGAGGCTGTGACCCCGTGGGAGGCCCAGGACGGAGCGGGGTCCTGCTGGAGACCTGCAGCCTGTGGAGAGGGAAGCCCACACTGGAGCAGGTTTTTCCCAGGTAGGACTTGTGGCCCCTGGGGGGGACCCATGTCAGTACAGCTCATTCCTGAAGGACTGCACCCCATGGAGGAGCGACCCACGGGACAGCAGGTTGGGAAGAGCTGCCACCTGAGGGATGGACTCACGCTGGAGAGGTCCATCAAGGACTGTCTCCCATGGGAGGGACTCCTGTCTCTGAGCAGCTGCAGAAACAACTGAGTGCAACCCCCATTCCCTGTCCCCCTGCACTGCTGGGGGAGAGGAGGGAGAACATGGAAGGAAGGAGGGGTGGGGGGAAGGTGTTTTAAAAGCTGTTTTATTTCTCACTCTTATCTTATTACTAACAGGCTCTTATCCTGTTAGTAATAAATAGAAGCACTATCCCCACTTTGAGTCTTATTTTGCCCATGAAGGTAATCAGTCACTGACCTCTCCCAGCTGTTACCTCTACTCATGAATTCTTGGCTGTTTTTTTATCTCTCCTCTGCCCAGTTGCAGAGGGAGAGTGAGAGAGCGGTTTTAGTGGGTACCTGGTGTCTGGCCAGGGTCAACCCACTACAATGGGCTTTAAGGTCCCTTCCTCCTAAACAATCCCATGGTTCTATAAAAACCTCTCTAATTTATTCTGGTGAGCTCAAGCTCTTAATGACATTGTAATTAAACATGTTTCTGCACTCCCATCTAATTTCAATAGGCTTCACTTCTTACAGTTCAGGGGTGCCTGTGAATCTGCCTCATGTTGATGTTTTTTTAAAAAGCAAAGCTAAAGCACTGTTTGGTTGTATTTTAAGATGAAACTCTTGTTCTCTATAAGCTACAAGGTGATGGCAATGTTTAACTTCATGAGAACTGGCCATGGTTCCTCACTCTTAAAACTTCACCTGCTCGTAACACAAAGTTTGGGACTGTAGGAAGTAAAAACATCATTTAATCTGTCGTTTAAAGCCAAATGGAGCAGCTTCAGTGCCACAAACGGAAATATTTATTACTGCACTCATGCCCTTGGTGCTCCCTCTGTATGTTATGAGTAGACCACTGTGTTGAGTCCACATGTTTTCCCTTCTGGAGGTTCCCAATCCAGTCCCTTAGTGGGTGGTTTGGTGCTGCTGGAAGTTATTCCCAACGACTACAGGGAATATTCCATCTGAATCAGGTATGAAGTCCCCGACCCTGGTTCATGTAGGAGCAGACACACATTGTCCTGGGCACTTGTAGCTGCATAAAGGAAGACTTTTAAAATGTTCTCCTCTCTATTTCCCTACAAATATTTCATATTTCAGGTGGTATCAAAGATGCTCTTTTAGCTTTTTGAATCTTTCTGGCTTTTTGGATATTTGAAGGGGTATGTGTTGCATTGGTAGTTCAGTTGCCTTTATGAAGAGACAGTGTTTCTGCAACTCGCATGTTCTAAAAACCTTAATAATTCCTTTTGTAGCTGTCAGAGCCTGCCTGGTACACAGGGTCCAAACAAAGAACTTATTCCTCTTCTGGAAGGCTCTTTAGGAAAGAATTCTGATGGGTTATTCAACAAAGTCCTTGTTATTACTGTAGGTGATGTTTCATCCTTTGCACAGGGAGGCTTCCTGGAAAGCAAAATAAATGAACTGCTCAAGGTGTAGGTTTTTTTAAAGAGAAAAATAAAACAGCAACAACAAGAAAAAAGTAAAAACACCTCAAAGCTTGTACTGAAGCAGAAGAAGAAGGTGCTGTTAACTCATCCTAAACATTTTTGTTCATGAGATACAACACAGTTGGACTTTTAAATCCAGTCAGTTGACACAATTTCATGGCGGCCAAATCAGAGTCTTTCCCTGCAGTGAGGATGATGAAGGGTGGGGAGGTGGCACTGTCCCCTTCCAGAAAAAAAGAGAGAACAGAAAAAGTGGATTGTTTTTGCAGTAAGGAGCAGAGCTGTGGGTTTGTTTTGTGCTTCTTATTTTCCCCTGAGGGAAATAGCAGCTGGTTTGAAGAGCAGGAGGGGTTGGATGCTCTCTCCAGGGCCACATGGGCTCTGGCTGAGGACATTTGTAAGGAATTCAATCCTTTGGGAATGAGGGAAAAAATTCATCTACCCCCTGTTGCCCCGAGAAGGAGGGCACTCAGACTACTGGGGGCAGGAGGAATGAGGCATGTCAGGATGGGGGGCTGATGTTTCCCTTTCAAACTGGTTTTGCATTTGGATTGTTTCCCATCAGAACCCAAAGAATAAGTGATTCTTGCAGTGACAAGTTCAATAAATGTAAAATATCAGTTTCCTTTCCTTTGGACAGACACTTAGAGACTGACTTCAGTCAAATCTGAGTGGGGAAGTGTCTGTTCAAAGAGACAGACAATATTAAAGTGTGTTTCCTGAGTGACAAAGGGTTTATGATCCCTGTGATTGCAGTTCACTGAAGGGCCTGCTTTGAATTTAACTCCTGCTTTTTATACCTGGAATAAAACACCTTGTGTGGTGAATATAGAGTGTCCTGATTTTGCCTGCTGGACTTCTGGTTTGTGTTTTGGCTGATGAGGGAATTCACCAGCACTTCCCAGCCCAAGGGAGAACATCTCTGCTCACTTCCCTACCACTGCATTTGGGAGATGGGATGTTGCCTTCACCTTACTCCTGCTACCAGGAAATGTCCAAGAAAGAGCTGATTTGATTTTTTGGGGTGAATTTCAGTGCTTCCTTCTACCTCCATAACTGGGTTCAGTGCCAGCTCCACCTTCTCCTTGGTTCATCCCCTCCTGCCTGTTCTCCTGGCTCAACCCCTCTTTGAAGGGGTTTCAAAGCAGTCCTGGATTTCCTCAGAGAATGTCTTTGGGGTCTATTCTCTGATTGGTCACTTTAATACCCTCAGGGAAAAATATGTTTTCTTCCAGCTGTCTGTGTAGCAGATAAAAATATGTCTTCCTTTGTTGCCTCAGTTTCCCTTAAATATTAGGAAAAGGGATTGGAAAAGGATGCTTTGAGAATATGTCCTGAATTTCTGTTTTGAAGGGTGGACACTGTTTGTAGCACTCTTTTGCTTCTAGTAAGAATTAAAAATGTTTTAAAAAATCACAAAATAGCATAACTGAGTCACTGACTGGGGATTAAAGGCAGAGTCATGACAAGATCTGCAGACACAGTTATTTTATGTATTAAAGTGATTTCTCGGAGCCATTTTTTAAAGAAGGGAAATTATTCTGATCTGTGATACAGCCCAGCTCAAAGTGCAGGGACCCCACAGCCCAAAGCTGTGCTAAAAGCTGGAGAAAATCATGGAATTCCAGTCTGGTTTGGGTTTGAAGGGATCTTCAAGATCATCCAGTTCCACTGGTTGGACAGGGATACCTTCCAGTATCCCAGGTTGCTCCAACCTGGCCTTGGGCACTTGCAGGGATGGGACAGCCACAGCTTCTCTGGGCAACCTGTGCCAGGGCCTCACCACTCTCACAGCCAAGAATTCCTTCCTAATATCTCATCTAAATCTTTCCATATAAAACCAGTTCCCCTTGTCCTATTGCTTTGCTGGGTAACATGTGCTCTGTTTCTGCAGCTGTATTTGGGATTTGTTATAATTTATGATAATTCTTCTTCAATGTTGTTTTTCTGGACAAGCAGAGTTTGTTCTCATGTTTTATGGAAATATTTTTACCACTTCACTGTTATTATAAACAATGATTAGTTCTGGATTTTCATCCATGTATGGTGCCTGTAATTAATTCTGCTGCAGAATTTGGGCTGTTTACCCAACAATCATTTGAAATGCGAGGGCTGTGGAGGTGGGCAATGAGTTAATTTGTTATTCCAGTGTGGTGTTTGATACCATAGTGCTGGGGGTAGTAGAGATACTTGTTGCAATGATTAAAACAGAGAAAAATAGTGTGAAGAAATGATCCTGAGGTTAATGCTCCAAGCATGTTCCTGTTGAACATCCCTGACCCAGGTCTACCTGACAGAGAAAGACCTGTGCTCATCCAGCTTTGGAATTACTCCTTATTTTGACCATATTGTCACCCATTCCTGTACATCCACCCATTCATTTCTCCCTTTTTAAGTGGATTTGTTACTATGGAGACAGGAAAAATCTCTGAGAGGGGACATGGCCATGGATGGGGCACAGTAACAAATGGGTTTGTGGAGTGGCTGGAAAATTATAGGTTGGCTGTTGGATAAACAGGTACTTTGTGTAAGATATTTGCTGTTTCTTTGCTTCTGTCTGAGATTTATTAGTGCCTGAAGGAGAGGGAAACAAGCACCTTAATTGAAGACCTCCGAGGATACAGAAATGGCCCTTCCAAATATTGCAGTTCTTACAGAAATTCTGTTCTATGCTTCTGGGAGATTTTATTGATATTAGTGGTGTTTATTGTAATCCCTGTAATGTGTTCATTTATAGCTGTGTGTGCTTGGAGAAAGGGAAATGGTCCCTGGAATTGGAGCAGTTTCGTGCAAGGCAAAGGATGGACACACATAAATGATCTTTGTCAGAGTACAGGGAAGTCAACAGAGGAGAGTGAGGGGTCCCAGAGGAGAGTGAGGGGTCTCAGAGGTACATGAGGGATCCCACAGGGGCATTAGGGGTCTCAGAGGGGCATGAGGAGACTCAGAAAGGCATGAGGGATCTTAGAGGAGCATGAGGTGTCTCAGAGGAGTGTGAGGGATCTCAGGGAAGCATGAAGGGTTTCAGAGGAACATGAGGGGTCCTAGAGAAGCATGAGAGGTCTCAGAGAGGAATCCCATCAGAACCCCAACCTGCATTTTTATTTCTGAACCTGCTTTGCTCACAGGTTTCTGTCCATGGAAGTGATCAGTGTGAGGGATCAGGCTCCCACAGGCAGGCAGCCATTCATGTGCCATTATTAAATTGAATTGAAATCTTAATTACAGCAGTTACAAGGCAGTGTGATAATATTAAAAAAAAGTCTCTTATTTCTTTTAGCTCAAAGAAAATGTGTTCATGGAACCCTTTTGATTGCCTGTGGTTCCAAAACTCAGAACTCCTGGGTGTGTTTTACTCTGCACTGATGGGATTCTCAATGTTGTTGGTGTGATGATGGAAAAAGACAAGCAGGGCTGGGTGTGTGTTTGGAGCTGTTCTGTATTTCAGTGCTATTGATCCAGGGGGGTGTGATGGTTGTGCTCTGTTTTACCTTTCCCTGTCAGGGTATTTTTAGGACAGGTTGTTTATGGAATTGCCAAATCAAAGCTGACCTGAGATGAGTATTTTGGGATATTTCATGGTTTGGAAATCAGAGCTCTTGGAATTCCTGCCACAAAAGTTTTCCAGGTAATCCCCCAATATTGGCTTTCCAGTTTCAGTCTTGCAGGATAGTGTTTGCTGTGGGACTGTGAGAGAACCTTCAGCTCCAGCCCCAGGCACCACCCTGATTCCAGCCCCCTCCCTGGCACAGCTCTGGTTTGTGCCAGTTGGTGCCTTCCCAGCTGCATCCCAGAGGTTTGAGTCCCAAATAATGTTGTGTATCAGGCGATAGCACAAACCTGGGGCTGTGATGTGGGAAACCTGCTGGGGAGAGTGCAGGAGAGGCCACAGAGATGCTCCAAGGGCTGGAGTCCCTCTGCCCTGGAGACAGGCAGAGAGAGCTGGGGGTGTTCACCTGGAGAAGAGAAGGCTCCAGGGAGACCTTAGAGCCCCTTCCAGTGCCTAGAGGGGCTCTAAGAGATCTGGAGAGGTACTTTGGACAGGGAATGGAGGGACAGGACAAGGGGAAATGGCTTCCCAGTGCGAGAGGGCAGGGATAGATGAGATATGGGGAAGGAATTCTTAGCTGTGAGGGTGGTGAGGCCCTGGCCCAGGTTGCCCAGAGCTGCTGTAGTAAAAAAAATGTGTTTTCTTTACCTTTTCCTTTATTATGTTGTAATATTTCACTTGGGAAAGCTGGTTTAACCCCTCTGCTTCCCTAGTGTGTAATTATGTGACCGCACACTGTGTGCTCTTGAGAGCCCTTCCCTCTTTCTGAAGGAGGGCTGGAAGTGGTAAAGCCTGAACTGAAGTCTGGAGTTGTCCATGGATGAGTGTTTCTGGAGTGGCTGCATGGAGCTGGAGCCAGGGTAGAGCCAGGTGTGGGCTCCTGAGCACAGAGGGTAAAGCTGTTCCAAATCTCCCAGGGAATAAACAAAACATCAGAAGCATATTTGGGGTTTCTCAGGCTCTTGTTTCCCAGAGCTCTGATAATTGGGGTCATGCACTTGGAAATTTTTTTTCCTATGAAAATTCCTTTTTCTGTAACAGGGAAAGCTGTTTCAAAGAATTTTTTCTGCCTATAAATCTGCAAATCCCTTTCTCTGCAAAGTGTGAATCTGTGCAGAGAGAGCTCTGCCCTCAACCTGCATTGATCTATTTGGACTTGCAGGAGGCGATTGATCACAAAGGGAACAATGAGGTGGATTTGAGGGAAGAGCTGGTGCTCTCAGATAATGATCCTGCCAGGATCAGAGTCTGCCTGGTATTTCACATGTGGTATGATCAAAGAACTGAAATTACACTGGAAAACGTTGAATCTGAATTTTTCTGGCACAGTCCTGATGCTTTCAAGGAATCTGGAGCCCTGAGGAAGGAGGATGCTGACAGGGCTGGATGTTTCCCGTTGACTTGTAAAGTTGTACAGCTCCATGCACTCCTGAAAAAAAAAACCAAAACCAACAAAAAACCAAAAAAAACATAACAATCTTTATACAGCTTTTTACAAAGCTTTCCTTGGCCCAGGGCCATTCCCTGCTGTTCGGTTGATTGTGGAAACCAGCAAGTATTTACAAACAAAAGCAACCAGGGCGTTATCATGGGGCTGCTCAAGTGTGTGCATCTCTAACAGGCTGCAGATCACACACTTCCTGCAATTCCTTGGCTTTTAATGAGTGTTTGCAGCCTTGAGCAGCAGGAAAAGAATTTGTGTGGTCCATTCTTTGGCCACCAGCCATTTCTGTGAGTTCAAACTGATCCAAGAGTAAAAATGTCATCACAGGTCTCTCATAGGACAGGGAGAGGCAGGGGGACCAAGGGCTTTGAGTATGATGGTTACAGGTTCCAGGTGCTCCTCAGTAGTCCCAGCTCCTGGCAAAGCTGATTGTCAGTGTGGATCCTGGGTGGCTTTGGGTAAGAAGGGAGATGTTGAAGGGAGAAAGACCCACCCAAACCTGTCCCTGCAGGTCATGTAACCCACCCTCAGAGCACAGCCCTGTCATTTCAGAGCCAAAGGCACTGTCCCTCAGCTCCCCATCCATCCCTGATGGAAATCTGCCCTGCTTTCCATCCATCCTTTATCCAATAATCATAGAATTCTGGAATGGTTTGGGCTGGAAGGGACCTCAAAGACCATCCAGTTCCACCCCCTGCCACAGTCAGGGACACCTTCCACTAGCCCAGGTTACTTCAAGCCCCATCCAACCTGGCCTTGAACACTTCCAGGGATGGGGCAGCCCCAGCTTCTCTGGGCAACCTGTGCCAGGGCCTCACCACCCTCACAGGGAAGAATTCCTTCCCAATATCCCATTTAACCCTGCCCTCTTTCAGCTTAAAGCTATTCCCCCTTATCCTGTCCCTCCATCTAATGTCCCAAGTCCCTCTCCAGCTCCCTTGGAGCTCCTCTGGGCACTGAAAAGGGCTCTAAGGTCTCCTTGAAGCCTTCTCTTCTCCAGGCTGAACAATCCCAGTTTTCTCAGCCTTTCCTCATAGGAGAGGTGCTCCATCCCTCTGATCATCTCCATGGCACCTTATGAATTGACTGGTTTAGCTCCTGGAGTTCCTCAACCTTAAAGAAATGAAGGGAGAACACCCTGTTTGCTGATTAATTAGTAAATAGGATTCAAGGCTGTTACTGAATTTCTGTATCTCTGTGCACAGCTGTGGCAGAGTTTTGTGAACTCCAGGCTGAGTCCTGGTGCTTTAATTAGAACACAAATCAGCTGAGGTGGTTTTAATGCCCATTGATATCGAGGCTTTGTGACGCTGGGCAGAGCAGGGCTTTGACAGCGATTTGCTGAAACACTCACATTTCATTTGGGCAGCTGGTGAACTGAAGTATTTGCCAAATCATGAACAAGGCAGACACTTATTCCAATTATATGGTTTGATTTGCTCCAGCAATCAGTTCGGGGTCAGGGAGCCACAGTGCAAATTGAAAGTAAAGCCCCGTGGAAAAGGGACTTAAACCAGCTCTATTCGACCTGAGGGATTGAAAGGGAGCACCCAGAGACAAATGAGGCAAAATGATACCACTGCTCAGGCAGGATGGAGCCAAAAATGTTAAACCAGGTTTATTGTTTATTCATGACTTTCAGTGCCACAAATGTATCATTGAAACACTCAGTGCGTCACCAAATTCCAGCAAAGCGTCGGAGCAGCTTTTCCACAGAGCAAGATCCTGGCCATTCACAGAGAGTGATGGGACACAGGGAAGGGAATTCCTCGGGATCATTGGCTCTCATTGTTTAGTAACAGGCAGTTAACAAGTTCTCAGCTGTTTTTTCAGTTCAGGTCTGCAGTTTGTTCTGACCCCAAAGGGAAGATGAGGGACCGAGGAGGTGGGACTGGGTCCACTGGGACCATCATGGGAAATGCAACAAGGAAAAGCAGTGAAGAAGCAGAGCAGCAGCAGGTGATTTAAAAGAAAAAGTTCTGGTTCTGTTTGGACTCATCATAATTCTTCCTTCTCAGTAGGTCTCACCACTTCCATTTTGGCTTCCACCAAAGCAGGTGGTAAAAAACCAAAACCAACCCGGCCTTGGACACTTCCAGGGATGGGGCAGCCACAGCTTCTCTGGGCAACCTGGGACAGGGCCTCACCAGCCTCACAGCCAGGAATTCCTGCCCAATATCCCATCTAACCCTGCCCTCTGGCAGTGGGAAGCCATTCCCCCTTGTCCTGTCACTACATCCCTTGCCCAAAATCCCTCTCCAAGATCTCTGATTTCCTGGGAACACCTGGCTTGGAAAACACCTCTGCTCCTACTCTCAGTGGTTGTTATAAACTACTTGGAGAACAGGGCACAAGTGCAGATTTTCAAGTCCTTCATAAATTCTTTCCTGGATCAAAGTTTTCCTCAGGCTTGAGAAAATCTGTTTGGGAAATGGGGTGAAGCACTTTATTTTCCATGAGGATTTTTTTGGTTTAGCCTTTAAAGCACAATTATAAATTAAGAGCTTTTTGGGTTTTATTTTGCAGTACTCAACCTAATGAATTACAAGCAGGCTGACTTTGCAAGCTGCAAATTGCTGAATAAACTGCCAGATAATAGAATTTAGTGAGTGTTTTTAATTTATCCCCCTGCCCACAGCACTGCAAAATGTTGTTCTGACAGAGGGTTTATATTCATCATTATGTCCCTTCATTTAGAGCCTTCTCAGAGAGCATTATTAGTGATTATTAGTGATAATATTGTCTCAGTCTCCACCACAGCAGCTCCTCCAAAGTGCTGATATGGGCTGAATGTGATTCACTCTCGTTTTAAAGTGATAGAAGAGTTTTAAGACTTGTGAACACTGAATTTCCCTGTAAAAATATACTAAAAAAATTAAAAATTGTTCTTATTTTCATGGGAGGAAAATATTCACTCCACTGTTCATCTAAAAATAGGAATATTAATTCCCTTCTGTGTGACAGGAGGGTGTGTGATCCTCATTTGTACAGAACTAACCTTCTCTGAGCAGATTTTTTAGAAAGGCTTCAAAGCTTTAAATAACTTATTTTCACCATTGCTAACCTAGACTGGGGGGAATTAAAAAGAGATAAGTCCTGGGGCCAGATATCCAACAACCACAGCTGAGGGTGGGCTTTGGAAGGGCTCCAGTGCCTCGGTCCCTGCAAAAGCTCCTCATGAAGCTGTGAACCCCAGGCCAAGGGTTTCATCCTCCAAAGACAACCCCTGGCTGGGCAGTAGAACTCCAGGTCCTTCAAATTTGTGTCTGAATAATAACATTTAAGATTGTTATGGAAGAAAAAAACTTCACCTCTAACAGGTAGGACTGGGCCTGAGATGAGTGTGGAAGATGAAGATTGATTTGGTTTTACCCCTGGATGATGTAGGTGACGTAAGTGTGTGTTGTCACAGGTTCTGCAACACATTTTGAGGGCACTGTTTGCCTAAATATAAAAATTAAACAGCTTGATAAGGGCCCTGTAGTTTGAAAACTAGTTAAAAAGTATTTTCTGCTTCCACAAATATCCTTTTTATTTGGTTTAGGTTTGAAATGGTGCATGTGGAGTTTGAGGAAAACACTTCTCAACAATACAATTAAAAACATCACAAAGACCCTTTGAAAAATGTTCACCCCAAGCATCTCAACCCTGTGGATGAAGAAGGTGATGGATCACTCTGGAAAACCCTGAAACAACGGTTTTAATGAGAACCATCCTCATGTCCTTGTGATATTCCAGAGAAGCTGGATGTTGGCTCCTTCCCACCTTAGTAGGGTTCCAACAGTGAAGTGAAAACCAGCAGCTTCAGGGACACCTTCCACTAGCCCAGGTTGCTCCAAGCCCCATCCAACCTGGCCTTGGACACTTCCAGGGATGGGGCAGCCACAGCTTCTCTGAGCAAACCTGTGCCAGGGTCTCACCACCTTCACAGCCAATATCTTGTCTAACCCTTGCCTCTGGCAGTGGGAAGCCATTTCCCCTTGTCCTGTCCCTCCAGGCCCTTGTCCAAAGTCCCTCTCCAGATCTCGTGGAGCACCTTTAGTACTGGAAGGGGACCAAAGGTCTCCCTGGAGCCTTCTCTTCTCCGCGTGAACACCCCCAGCTCTCCCAGCCTGGCTCCATTAGAGTCCATCCCTCTGATTCATCTCCATGGCCCTGTCATTCCAAAGCTCCTCTAAATCTGAATTTCCTCTAATTCTATGGTGCTCCAGGCGGTCAGAGGAGTGACTTCATCCTCTAATTTAAATGGTTTCTATCCCAAGCAAATCTCACTGCAGCAATGGGAGAAACAGCAGAATGATGCATCATCTCACAGCTTTAAATGATTTTGTTTACTGTCTGTGTTAGATATTAAACATTATGTCCTGAGCTGTGTGGCTGGAGAGAATTTCAGTAGCTTTGACATCAAGGTAAGAGAAAAATAATAGAAATATCCCAATTGCTTTTATAACTCAGCCCTAAGTAACCAGGGAGCACTAAAACTAAAATGACTTTTTGCCAATAATTGTCTTTTGGTTCTTTAAAGCAATAGAATCAAAGCTCTGTAGAGTTAATACCACCAGTTATGGGATTTGTATCTCTGCTAAATGCAAAATTTAATTCAGCCTTCAGTTGTTTAAAATTTAAAATCTAAACTTGACTGTGTCATAAAAAACTGGGCTGCTTCTCCTGCTTATTAGTGGGAGGGAAAAAATCAGTCTAATTCCATAGAATTCAGGGGCATTGATATTACTCTGGGGTTTATTAAAGGGAAAATGTTCTTTTCATATATAAACCATGGAAAGGCTGAGACATCAAGCAAATTATGGAAATTCAGTGGTGTAACAAGGGATTGTCTCTGCATTGTATGAAAATTTAGAGTCTGGGAGTCACTGCCAGGCTGTGACTGTGAAGGTCACTGGGGCTTGTGCAGAGATACAAATCCCTGCACAGTCAGGTTGGATTTAAGTTTCCCTTTCTCCCGTTGGAAATCTGGTGGGAATCCTGTTATAGAATCATGGAATCACAGGATGGTTTGGGTCAGAAGGGACCTTAAAGACCATCTCATTCCACCCCCTGCCATGGGCAGGGACACCTTCCACTAGCCCAGGTTGCTCCAAGCCCTGTCCAACCTGGCCTTGGACACTTTCACGGATGGGGAAGCCACAGCTTCTCTGGGAATTCCATTCCAGCCCCTCACCACCCTCCCAGCCAACAATTCCTTCCCAATATTCCATCTAACCCTTCCCTCTGGCACTGGGAAACCATCCCCCCTTGTCCTGTCCCTCCATTCCTTGTCCAAAGTCCCTCTCCTGATCTTAAAACCCTGTTAGGTGCTGGAAGCCTCAAGCAGAGGCTTTTCTGTGGCCTTGAATTTCAGATAAACAGGCAGGGAAAGAAGGAATTAGGATCATACAGGACATTTTGTATTTTGAGGGCAAAAGGTACTTTGAAATTCCTCTTATGTGAATGGAATAAAAAAAATTTAATATAAATTCCATTAAAAAAATTACTAAACCTTGAAAATGTTCTTTGCATTTAGTGCACTAAAATAGCAATGAAACATTGCAAGATATTTTCAGAGATTTTTATGAAAATATTCATAAAGGATTGAGGAAAACAGTTTTTAAAAGCACCCATAATTCCAGTAAAGGTCCACTAATAAGTAAATTCTCCTGACAGAATCAGGCAGGAGAAAAAAATGACACAGCAGACCAATACTATTGTGTGTTAAAAAAGGCATGAAAATATCTCAGAACTGAAAATAAAAGTTAAAAAAAGCATGAGAACAAATGTCACTCATCTAAGAATCTTCCATTAAAAATGCAGTTTCTAAACGTAAAATTATGGTCTAAATCCTCCCATTTTTGTACCACTACATAAACCAAGCATGGAATATTTCACTTCAGACTGCAGAACACCTCCCTGAAATTCTAATGAAGTGCTCATAAAATATACATGATCAATGTGCAGAGGAGTGAAGAGGACACAGCCAAAAATCCACTGGAATTTAAGACTTGAGTTTAAATGTCTCTTTTTTTTTAGAGAATAAAGATCTCATTTGGTCTCTCATAATTGTCTGGATGTCTCTGAGCCAACTCTTGACAGCCCTGGTCCTTCTCCCTTGGCCCATTCCACAACATTTTATGTTGGATGGGGCTTGGAACAGCCTGGTCTAGTGGAAGGTGTCCCTGCCCACGTCACGGGGGTGGACTAGACAATCTTTAAGATCCCTTCCAACCCAAATCATCCTAGGATTCCATGATTCCATGGTACTTCTGGGCTGTGCAGCAGCAGTTTGTAGCCCAAGGCTGGTGGTTCTTCCACAGCCTTGCCATGGAACAGTGTCCTTAATAAATAAAACTGCTGAAATAAAGTCACATCTACTGGGGCATCTTACAACTCAGTTTAAAACTCATCCTAAAACTCGTGAAGTCTTTTCCCTAAACCCAATTAGTGTCTCTTTACCCCTTGGTGGGTCTTTCATGCTTGAGGGCCCAGAATCTCCTGGGTGATGCTGTTGTGCAGCCCTTGGTGGCTTGAGGGACACTGGTGTTGGGATCCTTCTGGGGATCATCATCTCTATTCTTCAGCCCCCAAAACAGCACGTCACCACTTTGTTCACACTTAGTGAATCGATGCAGGAAAAATTGGAAATAACACTGTAGGAAACAATGTTCCAGTTAATTTTATCTCAGGCTTCCTGCCCCTCTCCTCTACACTGACACATCTCCATTCCTTTGGCACTAAGAGAATATTCTGGGGTTTATCATGGAGTTAAAGTGTTATCCCAGTAAGGCACAAAGGGAGAAGTCCCTCATCCAGCACCTCCTTGAGTACGTTGCCCTCAGCCTCCGTGTAAAGGTTAAAAGGAATTTATTTTTGTTTCAGGTGTTTTTCCGTCCACCTCAGCCTGTGAAAGTTCTAGAGGCTGAGTTAAACCAGTGAACATGGGTTTGCAGTAATTTGGTCTCTGGGAAGAGCAGTGCAGAATTCCCTGGCTTCACTTCCTGGGCTTGTTGTACGTGGAAGCTCTTCAGGACTTCTGTAGGTATCAGCTGAGGAATAACGAGACTTTTAACCTTGAAACTTAACCCAAATCTGAGCCCAAAAGTATCTGAAGAAAACCTTGTCTGCAGTTTAAAATGTTCTTCGGAAGAGCAGTGATAGTCTTAATAACTTCTCTTTGCAAATATAAAGATTCACCCTTTCCCCTTAAAAATGCACCTGGGATTCCTGTCCTTATTATGAAGGTGTTTGGGATTTTATTAGTTTCCATTTTCAGCAATTTTTTTCCCATGTAAATGTCGGATTTATAGTCCCCTGTCAGGCCCTATGTAAAGGGAATAATAATCAGGGACTAAGGTTTTTTTGCTTTACAGCCTGATGTAAATCTTTATTAGAGTTTGCAAGGAGCCAACCAACCTTTGGCATGGGGCACTTAGGAGGTGATGGAAAACCCTCCTGGAGCTGAGGGAAGGCTGTGGATGGGTTTGGCAGATGCTCAGCCAGGCTTTTCTCTTTCCCTCGACTCTCGATTGCAGATGAGGGTCGTCCATCACTTTATTTAAATCCCCTTTTCTCTTTATGAACTTGCTGCTGGTTCATCCTTGATCATCTGGATAAAAGTTGGAGGAAAAAGAAAAGCTGAAACGACAAGAAACTGGGGAAAGTCCTGAGGGAGAGGTAAAGCTGGAGAATATTGTCCTTTAGCTTGAAGGCCATGAGGTAAATGCAGTTCCAGGTGCCTGCCTTTAATATACAGAGTTGTATCACAGAATCATGGAATGGTTTGGTTTGGGAGGGACCTCAAAGCCCATGTCATTCCACTCCCTGCCACTGGGGGGTAGGGGCCTTAAGGAACTGAGAGGAAAGATGGAGAGAGACCATTTACAAGGGCCTGGACATGGGAGAATGGCTTCATACTGCCAGAGGAAAGGGTTAGATGGGATATTGGGAAGAAATTGTTCCCTGTGTGGGTGGTGAGGCCCTGGCACAGGTTGCCCAGAGAAGCTGTGGCTGCCCCATGCCTGGAAGTGTCCAAGGCCAGGTTGGATGGGGCTTGGAGCAACCTGGGCTAGTGGAAGGTGTCCCTGCCCGTGGCAGGGGTTGGAATGAGAGGGTTTTTAAAATCCCAAGCTAGGCCATTCTGGGATTCTCTGTCACATACCTGGTGCTGGCTCTGACTCTGCTCTGAACATCACACTTAGTCATTGAAAATTCCCAAAGCCACTCAGGTTCACACTTGCTGTGAGTACCTGGTTGTATAAAAGCACCTTCACAGTGACACATTTCTCTGGTGCTTTAAAGCTGCCCAGAACCCCTTTGTGTCTGTTATTGTGTGATAGTGACAACGCTGGAAGTGACATTTGGTGATGTCTCCTGCCTTGAAGCTGCTGCAGTTTGTCTGTCTTTGTGCTCAGGCTTTGATTTTATTCAAATATATTTATTATAAATCCTTACACATGATAGTGGCTGCTGTTACTGCTTTATCTAAGATGGTGTGTTGAAAGGTAAGAGATTCCACCCAGGAGGGAAATTTTCAGGCTGAAAGGGGATTGGGGAGAACAATGAAGCATAAACACCTGAGGCAAAGCCAGGTCTATATGTAATCACATTAATTTTAAGGCCTTGCTTAATTTTAGAGCTGTTCCCATTCTGGGGAGGGGGCAAAATTGGGATAAAAAAAAATAAATAGCCAAGGATAACTGAAAACAGTACTTGGTCCAATTACCAGAAGACACATTTCCTGTTGGAAAATAACATAATTAGTGGGATGTTGAACCTAAAACCTCTCCTGTGGTAGTTATTAAATTCCATGACATTTCAGCTTGATTAACTTTTTAACAGACATGACTCGAGGCTGTGACAGGGAACCTTTGGAGGTGTGTGGGAGATCTGATGACCCACCCCACAGACAGAACCAATTATCCAAACTGAAGGAAATTATTATAAAACCTCATTAGCAGAAAGGAAACTGATAAACTCTTTGCCTCAGATGAAGGGATGAGATGTAGAAGGAAGTATCCTCCTGCCCTGATGGGTAGAGGAGGAGCAAAGAGTGGTTTCCTGAGCTCCAGCTCTGCCTCTGCCTCGATGATGATGTTTTTCAGAAGTTAATTATGGCTCTCTATAGGCTTTTTATTTATAGGGGCTTATTCCTTTCTTGAGAGGACCCCAGCACAATGTTTGGGAGTCCCTTTGCTTGTCTCCCTGCTTACCTGTAACTGTTCAGCATCATGGACAAAGCTGTGCAGTGGTTTGTGTTCTCCTTCCAGCTTGATACCAATGACAGCCTTGGGTGGAGTGAAGGGAATGAGGCTTCAGGTGAGTGGAGAGTAATTGGTGACATTTCCCAGGAAAACAGTCACAGAAAACCCTCACTGTGACCTGGGGTCACAAAGTGTCCCCTCAGCCCTGGGGACTCCCCAAAACATCTCCTCCTGCTTTGGGAGGGGTTTGGGCTGAGATCATGGGAGGAACAATCCAGCATTGCCATTCCAGTCTGGAATTTGGGATGAGCAGGTGTTGTAAAGTCTTGGCTCATAAGGGTTATCAAGCTCACAGGGCACAAGGAAATGGATACACAACTGTTCGTATTTCCTTACTTGATAATGGAAATATTATTTAGATATTTTGAATGAAATTCATGGAAAACCATGGTGGGCTCAGCACTGCCCAGCCTGACCTCTGATGGTGTTTGCCTGCACTTCCTAGTTTATAGAACAGTAATATACACATTTTAAAGTCTTCCTAAAAAAGAAAAGCATGGTGTTATTTTTACAAGAACCTGGAGTACCAGGACAAGAGGGAATGGGTTTAAGCTGAAAGAGGACAGATTTCGATTGGATATTGGGAAGGAATTGTTGGCTGTGAGGGTGGGGAGGCCCTGGCACAGATTGTCCAGAGAAGCTGTGGCTGCCCCATCCCTGGAAATGTCCAAGGCCAGGTTGGATGGGGCTTGGAGCAACCTGGGCTAGTGGAAGGTGTCCCTGCCCATGGCAGGGGGTGGGACTGGATGGGCTTTAATGTCCCTTCCAACCCAAAACATTCTGGAATTTTATGGATTTATTTCAGAGGTTTTTTTGCTGTAAACTTGTACCTCTGCCACACAAACCCCCTTGGTGTGACACCTCTCACTAACTGCTGTTCAGGTGATGTTCCCTGAGTGGCATTTTTGGCTGTTCCATGTCCTCACCATCCCATCTCCCACATCCTCCGAGGTCAGTGCTGCCAGCTCCCAAAGATTTATCCACTTGCAAGTCTTCATGGAAATAAGAGAAGAAAAAATATCTATAACCTGAGGGTCTTTCCTAGAAAACAGCTACAAACTGTGGTATTTCTATCAAATATTTGGGGAATGTGGATGTAATTCCCTTTGGGTGTGATGCTGTCCCTTGATCCTTTAGGAGTTTTCTGTGTAGGGTCACAAAGATATAAAGTTATCTGCTTCTGATGTCACTGGTAAAGTAGGGAAAAGTAAAATAATCTGGGTAAAAAGGTTAATTTTTGAAAAATATTTAAAAAATACTTATCCCTAATATGAAACAAAGAAATAAAGCTCTAGCTCAAGACACAGTTGTCTGAGTTGGTGAGTGATGGTCAGGGAGGAGGGAATTCATTTCAAATTACTCCCTGCTCCAAAATACTGCAAGTGAAGATAATGAAGGATTAATGGAGTTTGCTGTTGTCTTTCTGTAAAGAAGAAAAAAAGGCTCCTTAAATCAGCCATGTGCTTGTTATGTGTGTGGAGCACAAAGGTTATGGAAATATGGCCCGTTCTGCTCAGTTCTGTGATTTAATTAAGATATCCCTCTGAGGAGGGGCAGCCAAAGGGCTGCTGCTGCAACTGTAATTGATAAATTGTTTCTTGAAGGTGTGAAACAACAGAGGTAATAAATGGCTGCTGAATAGTGGGAAATGTCAGGAGAGGAGCAGCTGAAATCAGGTTGGAGGAAAAGCATGATGTTGATTTTACCGAACCTGAAAATCCCAGTGTAATTGGAAGACCACGGTGCCAGCCAAGGAGGATCATCCTGCAGCCAGGGCAGAGAGCCCTGAGCAGGGATTTGTAGGCAAAATACGCCAAAGACATATGTTTTAAATAGTTTTCGTTTTCTAGTGTTTGTTCATAAGCACTTTCTGAGTTACCTGTGTCAACTTTTGCTGCAACACTGAATAATTAATCCTCCCTGAGAAAGCTGGAATTATAGACTTCCAGCATCAGAGCAATCTGAAACGAACCCTCTAATATTTACCCTGTATTTCTTTCTGCCTTTAGCATTCAAGGAATGCAGCAGATAAGTCAGAAGAATATATGATCAAATGCAGCTTTTGAGCAGAGAGGGCAGGCAGAGATAACAACTCCTCTGCTGGAATAACCTGCCGTGATTCCTCTCCCAGGTGTTCTCTGCCTTTGCCTTTAACTCTGCTTTTAATTTTACCCTGAGCTATAAAATATACCAACCTTATCTGCCTTAGACTGGTACAGAAATCCACATCTTCAAAGTGCTGGAGAAACATGAATTGAATGTTCTTTCTAAATATCTCACTGGGTGAAGCAAGACAGGAGAACAGGCCCCTGTCTGAGCTGTGGTTTGGAGTGCACAAACCATCATCTTCATGATGGGGCTGGTGGAACGGGTTAAAATCTGTCATTTCATAAATCATAAAATTATTTGGACTGGAAGAGACCTTAAAGATCATCTTATTGCATCCCTGCCATGGGCAGGGACACCTTCCGCTAACCAGGTTGTTCCAAGTCTCATCCAACCTGGCTTCGGACACTTCCAGGGATGGGGCAGCCCCAGCTTCTCTGGGCAACCTGTGCCAGGGCCTCACCACTCTCACAAGGAAGGATTCCTTCCCAATAACCTGGGAGCTTTCCATGGCTCCATAACCCCTGAGCTCTCCAGAGCTCGGGAAAACCAGAACCAAAACCGTCTTTAGTCCTACATGGAAAGGCAAATCCTCTTCCTGGGAATGTATTTTTTTGTCTCACATTTCTCTCTTGGCTGTATCTACCTTTTTTCATGCTGCTGTTTCAGGAAAAACACACACAGGCTGCCTTAAAACTGGGCTTAAACTTGAGCCAGGTGCTGAAGCAGAGCCCACGTGTTCCAGAGCAATATTAAACCCCACAAATGAATGTGTCCAAGTGCTGTCCTGAGGGCTTGACCCTGTGACCACCTGAGGGACACTATTTTTTTCAAAGAGGAAATAAAATCACAGTGCCGAAAATTACTGCACTGTGGAGCTGTTCAAGTCACTGTGGGTGAGGTTCTTGTCAGCAGTTACTCATTGGGTATTTCCAGGGGCTTTGAGCTGGGTATGAAAAACATCTCGATGATGAAGCTTTAAAATCTCAGTCCAAAAAAAAAAAATTTCTTAGCTATGCAAATTAGAAGGAGAGAGAAATTGTGTTGTAGAGGTGCCAGAAGCGTTTGAAAGTGGCTGTTTCAGAGTAATTTCATCAAGTTAATTTGGCCATGTAGGAACACTGTGGTGATCTGGGATGGGCCATGAACGTGCAGCACTGACACAGAAACTACCTCTCTCTGTCACTGACAGATGGCTCAGCTCATGGACTAACATCAGGAAGTGGATTGAAACAAGAAAGAAACCCAGAAGTTTCTCAGGGGTTGAAGAGTTGGAGTTGCAGAGCCCAGGAATGTCTGTAGGGTGATCAAAGCCACAGCCAGTGGCTTCCTGGCTCTCACTAATTGCAGAGCTGGAAATGAGTCTGTCTGTGTTTCCTGTGACTCTTCCCATTTCTGTGTGTTCCTTATCTTATATTTACACTGCTCTGCCCATGGCAGAGGTTGGACAGGGTAAACTTTAAATGTCCCTTCCAACCCAAATATTCTGGATCCTATGCTTTTATGACCCTTTAAAGGCAGAAGGATGTGCCCATGTGGCTTGTTGGGTTTGGCAGGATGTCACCAGCTGACAGTGAATGTCACAGTGAATGTTGGGAATGAGCAGAAAGCCATTGATTTACTCCTTCAGAGAGGAGAGAGGAATTTTGTCAGCAATGAGATCCAGTATTTTCCTGTTTTAATATTGGTATTTTGCTATGGGCAGGTAAGTTTTTGGATACCACAATTCTGAGAGGGACAGTACGTTTCCTGCTTTTTAATTTTTACATATTTGTTCATCTTGATTTTTTTTTAATGCTGTTTGTTGTTTCTCTGCTTTCTCTACTTCTTTTTCCATATTCCACACAAGGATCCCTGCTCCAGGTGGTGTGCACACCTGAGACTGAGTTGCAGTTGCCTCAATAACAGATGAGGAAATGCAGAAGATAACTGTGTTCTTTTGCTCCCTCTCCTTCCTCACATTCCCCTCTCCCAAAGAGAAAACAGCGAAGGCTGGGAAGGAAAAACACTGACTGCACCAAACTGCAGCAGAGACAGCAGAGAAAGCAGCCTCTTCTCTGGGTTTTTGCCATTCCCAGGAGGGATTCCCTGTGCTCTGTGACTGGAATCCAGGGTTGGTGAGCCTCTCACAGCAGCTCCCTGTAATCCTATTGCTAAGTTTTACTGAGAATCCCAGAATCCCAGACTGGTTTGGGTTGGAAGGGATATTAAAGCTCATCCAGTCCCACCCCCTGCCATGGGCAGGGACACCTTCCACTAACCCAGGTTGCTCCAAGCCCCATCCAACCTGGCCTGGAACATTTCCAGGGATCCAGGGACAGCCCCAGCTTCTCTGGGCAACCTGTACCAGGGCCTCACCACCCTCACAGCCAACAATTCCTTCCCAATATCCCATCTACCCCTGCCCTCTGGCAGTGGGAAGCCATTCCCCCTTGTCCTGTCCCTCCAGGCCCTTGTCCAAACTCCCTCTCCAGCTCTCTTGGAGCCCCCTTGGGCACTGGAAAGGGGCTCTGTGGTCTCCCTGGAGCCTTCTCTTCTCCAGTCTGACCCATCCCAACTCTCTCAGTCTCAGACCAACTTCTCTTCCTCTGCTTTAGGGACTACACGTCAGGTTGGTCCATGGGATTGGACCTGAAAGTTCTGGATTTCGTGCTGAGTTTTTGGATGTGGAGACATCAGGACTGTGGAGATGTTTTCTGGGTGTGTTCACATCCATCTCCCTGTGGGTATGGACCTGCACATCTCACCTCCAGGATGGAATTGCACTGAATTTTTTAAACCAAACCCAATCAATTACAAATGCCTCGTGTTGCAAGGTCAGAACAGCAAGTACCAAACCAAGTCAGTGCTGAGATTTCCTTCCTCTTTTGGGTGTTTTTTTGTGCCAATGAAGCCTGGATGAAGCACTTGGCCTTCAGAAGGGTGGAAAGACCTGGGAAACCCATCACCAAATGTCTGACTCAGCCCTGTCTGGGGAGTCTGAGCTGTTTGTTTGCTCAGGGAGGCTTTTGTGCAGGTTCTTTCCTTCCCTGTGAAGGATGTTCCATGCCCACTAAAGTATTTTTAGGGGGTTAGATGGATTTCTTTTCCTTTTTTTCTTGGCATAGATGTCAGACAAACAGAGAAGGGCAGGTGACAACCAGGGCTGTGAACTTTCCCTGCATGACCATGGCATCAGGAGGGAATTTAGGACACCAAAAGGCAAATTTTGAGCAGGACCATCTCTGATGGGTGTATTGGAAGGTTGCCACTGCTCTTCTGTATCACCCCAGCTCTTACCACCCACCAGTTATTCTCCTGGAAATTCTCCTCCCCTTGGAGTCTGGCTGGTGCTGAAGGGCTTGATCAGGAGGGACTTGAGACACTGAACATAGAATTGCTCTGAGGGCAAGAGCTTTTTATGAAAAAAATGCCCTGAGGTCAATAAAACTATTTCTCATGGGCCTTTGAGCAGTTCCACAGCTGAATAAACTCACTAAAATGACAATGAAGCTTTTCTTCCCCCAGGTGATGTTTTACATCCATTGCTCTGATGGCCATTCATTAATTTTCAATATTGCTTTTGCTAAACTCATTTTCTTTAAGTGATATTTTCTGTGCAATGTAATATGTTTGAGTATGTCAAGGTGGGGGGGGTTATTTGGGTGGTTTTTTCAGTCACTTGGTTTTTTTTTAAGATGAAAAATGGCCTTTATTTTCTCAGAATGAGGTGATTTTTCTGCTCATGAAGATGAAAGGCTGTGGCATGAAGCCCTCTGCTCTTACCCACAGGTCAGGTGTACCAGCACTTCATCACATCTCTGTTTAGTGTGGTACTCTGGTCTGGGTGACAAGGTGGGGATCAGGCACAGGTTGGACTCCATGGGCTGGGAGGGCTTTTCCAGCCTCAGTGATTCTGGGATTCTGTGACACTCTCCCACAGAGTGGGGAGGAGGAAGTAAAAGGAGTTTCAGACCATCTTGCCTCTTGAAAAGTTGGGAAAAAACTTCTGTAGCCAAAAGCTTTTAGTCTTGAGAACATTTCATTGTATCAAGATCTTCACTATCACAGAGATTTACAGCCCCTGAACAGGGAACTGGTGCAGAGGGAAGGTGGAAAAAAGTACAGATGCATAAACTGAGTGACTGTACATACCAGTGAGGGCAGGGGCCACAGATCCTCTGAAAGAAAAGGAAAAAGGACTCAGGGAGAAATTTGGGTAGCACCAGCCTCTCACCGTGGCTGTCCTGACATCACCTTCTCCACAAATGCATTTTATTTCACTTTAGGACCCTGTGACTTGGCTACCAACAGGAAAAATGAGGGCTTTAGGAAAAATATTGTGAAGACACTGTAAGCTTGAGGCAAATCTCAGATTTTCTGAAAAAGTCTCTATTAAGATCCCAATTTCCCCTCTTTTCCACATTTTCTCTTGACATATATTAGAAATTCTAGTGTTAAACAATGTCAGTCCTTTGGTTTTCCAGCTGAAGGGAACAAACAGAACTGCCCAGGATGGATTACCTTCTGTCGGATTCTTCAGGAGTCACTGAGAGTGTGAACTCCAGGTAAGTAACACTCCTAGAGATGTAATTTATTATCTAATTGATAAGAAATATTGCAGAGGGAATGAGACACTGAAAGCAACTTCTACAGAAAATATTTTATGAAGAAGAAGATCCATGGGAATGTAGCAGGGGCAGAAAATTGAGTTGCAAATTAAAAAGGATAAAAAATGTAGAGTTGTATATAACAAAATTCTGCTTTTTAAAATGCAACTTGGGAGGGCCATTATTTATTTGTGGATGGGGAAAAACAGGGCAGTGACTTAAACTGAGAGAGATGGAGAGAGATGGGAAAAATGGAGGGAAAAAAATAAAGGGGAAGGGAAAAGGGCTGGGAGGGGCTATGGGGTGAAACGAGTGGAAAGAGGGAGAGTGGTTTGGGAAAGAAGGAGCAAGAGGCAATGGCATTTCTGAGTTCTGGGGATATCCTGGGGTATGGAAAGCTGGAAGGTGCTTCACAGGGCTCTGGGAGACACATCACCTGGCCAAGGGTGTATTTGTGTCTCTGCAAAGGGGTTTCTACTGCTGGAGGTTGTTTGGGTTCTATTCATATGCATATTTTTAGGATTGTGAGATCATCCCTGAGTGTTGCTGTGAGTGCTTGGTGATTTCTCAATCCTGGACATGCTCTGGAAATGTAAGAACTGCTGCTGGATGAATCCCTCTTTCTTCCATGCTGGGACCAGGGAGAGGTTTGATTTTCCAGCTGCTCTGTTGCAATCTGTCCTTTGCCACGTTTCCCTTGGGGGCAACAGCACTTCCCCTGCCCTGCCCTCCTCCAGCAGGCAAAGGTGGTGGAGAAAACGGCTCCAATTTAAGGTGAGTAGAGCAAGAAGATGATTGAAACTATCCAGTACTCCATGATTTTACAGCTCTGCCCTTGTAAAGTGTAAAAGAGGGATGATTTCTCTGTGAAACCCACAGGCAGTGACATCTGACCATTCACCTCTGCTCTCCTCACACCTCTGGCTCTTCCCAGTGTGTCCCTCGCTCTGTCCCTCTATCCCACCCTTAGAGCTCTTTCTTCCATGGGAATCCTTACCATGAATTTAAAGCAGTTCCCTCCTTTGCCCTCCAATTCAATATTTACACTTGGCTTGATGGAAAAATTAAGGTGAAGGAAATTAAGGGGAAAGCCTGAAATGAGGGAAAGGAAAAGGGGGAAAACCCATCAAACCCTTGACAAGTTGCCAAGGTAATTTCAGGAAGATGACATTGGAGTTTGGAATTAAGCAGCAGGAATCAGGGGAGATGCTGAGGGAAGGCTGAGGAACAAGTAGGAGCCCTGTGCTGAGGAAGTGTAAGGTCCAACAGTAATTCAAAATAACTACAAATGAAATAAAAATGGAGAGAACTTGAAATGTTTTATACCTCAAAAGGTTTTTCATAGAATCACAGAACAGTTAAAGCTGGAAAAGACCTTTAAGATCATCAAGTCCAACCATCAACTGGCAGTTCACCACTAAACCATGTCCTTTAGTGCCACATCCACAAGTTTTTCAAAGATCCCACCACAGTTTCAAGTCTGGTTTCCAAAATCAGCTTTCACCCCTCGGACAGACTTTTGCTCTATTTTATATTTAATGCTATAAAATGTGGGACATAGTAACATTTCCAATTAAGTTTTTGAACTCTGTCCTAAACCTCTTTCTCTAGGATGAGAGAATGCAAATCACTCGGTGGGACTTGATTAAACTTGGTCATTAAATCCTCTTCTATCAACCAAAAAATTGTCCTGTAGGTGGGTCTGAATACTCCTTATGTCAAATAGTATTCCAACCAGGAGCTGGACTTGATGATACTTATGGATCTCTTCCAACTTGAGATATTTCTGTGATTATTTCTGACAAAGGTCAACAAAAAGGCTTGTGAAATACAGATAAAAACATTGATTCTCGAATATTTATTATAATAACCTGCACAAGCAGCAGGCTGGGATTCGCAGGGTAGAATGAAATCCTTGCTAAATCATCACATCGTGAAGAAAATTGCTTTTTTAATTTAATATTTCTCTTTCAGCTGTTTCTGTGGAGACATGCTAATTTAGGAGCTTAATTTGTTATCTGAAAGAACATTATTTGAGGCACAAGTTTTCCCCAAATCACTTCCCAGTGAAACCAAAGACTCATGTAAGTGAAGCATGTGAACAAAAGCACAAATTGCCTCCTTAATTATGGCATAATGGGAAATCATGTCCCAGTACATGGTCCCTGCACAGCAGAGGTGTGGGAAATGATGCTCTTTGCTGCTGGTTTGGTCACCAAAATACTGTAAATCAGCAGTGACAAACCAGCAGCTTTTTGCTGGAGATGTAGCATGGCAGTGTGGCAAAAAAAGTCTCCTTGGGACACATCCCTGCTCCTCAGAAGGAGGAGCTCTTGGGGTGGAAATCAGAAGCTCCCACTGGTTTTCCCAGATAATCAGTTAATCCTTCAAGGGTGTGAGGAGTGGGATTAGCCACTGGTGGGGGATGCTGAATGGACCCCAGAACCTAAACTCCAAAAGCTGCCTGTTAAAGGACCCAAACGAGCACAATGGCTTTGGGAAGCACCTTGTGTGACCTCAAGCTGTCACTGAGCTCTTTTCAGGAATATTTTATCGAAGCCATCACAACCAGAGGATGGCTGGACACAGTGGATTAGATTTAGTTTCAGGGACCTGGTTTGTACCACATTATTTTGCTCTGGGAGTCACTGTGCCTTAGAAGTGATGGGATATTACAAATGATACATATTTCATAAAGCTGCGAATAAAGGGATGATAATTCAGCTCAGTTCAAACAGAGATGTCTCTCGATTAAGAAGATGCAGCCAATTGCCATCTTTGTTGAATCACAGAAATAAGTGATTCCTTTATGTACTTTAAAAGGGGTTTATGCAGAGCATGAACTGTGCGACAGAATCCACATTGAAAAAAAAAAGAAAAAGGATGTTCTGCTGGTTTAGTGCAGTGAAAGGCACTGTAAGATTGGAAATATCAGCTGAAAATCTGCAGTGATTCCGTGTCCTACTGCACAGCCCACCCAGCCCTGGTAAAACCCCTCCCACCATCTGTCTCAGACCAAGGAAGTCTCATGTCCTTGATCTTTTGTGCTTCATAATCAATTATGGACCCATCTGGGAGCCCAACTCTATGGGAGGCCTGGAATTATAGTGGACAATGTCAAATGATTTTAATGTATTTTAAATTGTTGGTTTTTTTTTCCTTTCATGCTGCAGAGGTGAACTCTGGTTTTGCTGCCCAGCTGTGGCTGCCCCATCCTTGGAAGTGTCCAAGGACAGTTGGATGGGGCTTGGAGCAACCTGGGCTAGTGGAAGGTGTCCCAGCCCATGGCAGGGGTGGGACTGGATGGGCTTTGAGGGCCCTTTCAACTCAAACCATTCTGGGATTCTGTATGGGAAGTGCTGCCCTTTTACTAGTTACAGATATTTCTACAGCATGAAGGTACCTTTGAGATCATTATCTCATCACTTCACCACAACCAGTCCTTACATGTTATTCTCAATTGATTTCCCTTTATAAGAATATATTTTGTTTAATTTCCCAGAGATTGATCCTCAGCTGCCAAACATTAAAAAAATCTGGCTTTTTTTCCAGCATTGCTGTGTTCCCATCCTGTAAGTCTGGATGGTATCACTGTTATAGAATCCCAGAATCACTGAGGTTGGAAAAGCCCTCCCAGCCCATCAAATCCAACCTGTGCCCAATCCCCAACTTGTCATCCAGCCCAGAGCACTGAGGGCCACATCCAGTCCTTCCTTGGACACCTCCAAGGATGGGGACTCCACCACCTCCCTGGGCAGCCCCTTCCAATGCCTGAACACTCTTTCCATGGAGAAATTCCTACTGATGTCCAACCCGACTCTCCCCTGGCACAGCTTGAGGCTGTTTCCCCTCATCCTGTCCCTTGTTCCCTGGCAGCAGAGCCCGACACCCCCAAGCTCCCCCCTCCTGTCAGGGAGTTGCAGAGAGTGAGAAGGTCCCCCCTGAGCCTCCTTTTCTCCAGGCTGAGCCCCCCCAGCTCTCTCAGTTGCTTCTCGTGGGACTGACTCTCCCTTTGGGCTCTGCGCATGGGGCTCCATGATAAAAACACCTCAGGAGTGGAGATGGATAAAAAAGCACCTGAAATCTGAACACAGACAATTTTTGTGAAAAATAAAGTGACTGTTGCAGTCCTACCTCCTCCTGTGCTTACCTCCATCCCTGCCCCTCAGCCCTCACCACTGCCCAGCCTGCTGGGATGGCTGATTTATTTATTATTATTTTTGATTGTTGTGGCTTCTCTGAAGAATTGTTTGGGACATTTTTTAATATATACTTTGGAATTTCCCAAACTACTGGTATTAGTTTCATCAATCTGCAAAGACAAGCATTCAAGGTGGTTGCCTAAAACACACACAGGACCCTGACACAGGGAATGAGGGAAACATTTGGAAAACATCACAATAAAAGGATTATGTGAGGCTTTCTCAGGGATAGGGCAGTACTGGTGGGCTGTTTCTTAAAGATAAGCTTGGAGCAGTGAATTTATTGCTAATGGTTTCATTTTCATCTTCTGCCTGGTGCTTGGATGCTATTAATGTATAGAATTATGTTATTTTTCCAAGATAGATCTATAAAAAGAACAGATTTATTGTGTTCTTCATGCTCAGAGGTGGAATTGTGGCTGTGGCCTGGGAAAACTGTGCGCATCGAGCATTGGAGGAAAGAGTTTGTTTTTCAGCTGCTTCTCTAGGAGTTAGGAAGGCAAGATTTTGGAATTTTTCTGGGAAAGAAGATGAGAATTAGTTGTTATTCAAAGGGCTATGACTGAGTCTTGTGTTGGAGCATCATCACTGATGGATAAAGTGGCGATGAGCAGCACCAAAAAGGTGTGGAGAAAATGTGGTACTTCCTCAGAGGGACTATTTCTGAATATAAATATCTCATCATTTCCTCCCCTTTTGAAGAATTTGTTATAATTTGGTACTGACAGATGTAACAGTAAAATTAAGGATTTTTCAATGAATTATAATGAGCCAATGTGGTTTTTCTAAAGAGCTTTTCTATTTCAGGAATATATTCAGAATACTGATTATATGGGATAACTTGGAGTAGAATTTTGGGCATTTTTCTGTGGCCAATTCTCTGACAACTGTCAGGTTCTTCCCATAGCCCCAGGTGATACAATTAGGATGCTCCTCTTGGGTGCCATGAAACACGAGGTCATTATGGAGGAGATAAGGTCAAAATGGTCCTCTGGGGCTGTGGATTGAGTTGCTCAGCTTGAGGTTTATTAGGTCTCCTTGTTTTATCCCTTTCTCTAGTCTGGGTGCCAGCCCAGCAGATGCTTTTGGAAGCTCCCATGGCTGTGGAACAGCTCTGCAAATCTGGCTCATGTCCCAGCTGGGACCGCTCAGAGATGCTGCAATGAGCAGTTCGCTGTGAGATGTTGAGCACAGCATCAAAAGAGCTTTGTTCCAGGGCAGGATCAGAAGTGCCTTTTTTTTTTTTCCACTAACATGAATATCCTCAATCCTTGGTGTGCCCCAATGCAATAACCTGATGCTGTTGCCTTGGACCAGGGTTGTTTGTGGTGCCCTCGATCATCCTGGTATAACTGAGCAGACCCTGGGGTTCGGTCATGATTTTTGGAGCATTTAAAACAACTCAGTGGGTTAGATCAAAGGTCCAGAAGCATCCTGGTCACTCCCATAAAGGTTTCAAACCTCCTTGTCCAAAGACCTGGTCAGCAGCACCAAATCTGAGTGAATTTGTGCCCATTTGTGTACATGTTATGTTTGCTTGCTTGGTTTTTTGGGGGGTGTGTTATTTCTAATACCCCCCACAAAATGCCCTTGCAGGTATTATCACCCTGATTTCTGGCCTTATCAGGAGAAAACAAAAGGAAAAAGGCAGCGTTTCCCAGAATATTCACATTGCTACTTCACGAAGTGGGAAGATCTCAAAGTGCTAAAATCATCTTCAAAGGGAATGACAGATTTCAGGCTCCAAACCCCCCACCAGTCCTGTCCTGCCAAGGGTGTAGCTACTCTGTGTGTGCAGGAGCTGTGGCCCAAGTGTACTTGTGGTGCTCCCAGCATGGAGAGACTTCATTGGGAAGCCAAGCATGGGAGGAGTCAATTGATTTTCTGCATCTGAAGATCCAGGGCAATGCTTGGAGAAGCCTGAGGAAGGATTGCTCAGCCTATATCAGGCTGAGATGAAAAAACAACAGTTACCCAGCCTCAAATACAAGTTCAGTGCACAGATTTTGTAATCACCATGCATTAAATAACTTTTATGATGTCCAGGAGAGTATCTAGAAAGAGGCTAAGGAAAAAGGTTGTGATGATTTACCAAGGAGAGTTTATCGACTTCAGAGAGGTTTTCCTTGAAATGAATAATTTTTTCCAGTGTAGGTCAATTTTTTTCGAGACAGGCCCCTTACAACAATGAAGTCATTGGATCAAACCACCCAACTGGATCACAGGGCAGTTTACAAACAAAGGGTTGTATTTATAGACCAAGAGTTTCTTAGTCTTGCACATGCCAAAAGTCATGGGAGAGACTTCACAAATCTGTGGGTTTGTCTGATGAAGAAATTGTTGGTGAGTGGAGGAAAGGAAAAGGTGAATGAGTGAGGAGAGGCTAAAAGTGACTGGAAGAAATAGGGTGATAAAAGTAATAAATTACATGGAAAAGAGAAAGCCTGATAGGATGGCTGGTCAGGTGATGGAAAGCACAGGAATGAAACCAGAGAAAGAACTTCATGACAGGGTTAATCGTATTTTAGGAAAAGAAGAGGATTTGATAAAATCTCAGCCGGGAATGTCGGGTTCTGGAGGTGGAGAGGCAATGGTGGAGCAGTGATGTGGTTACTGGGGAGGTCCTTGGTGCCCATGGAACATCCCCACCATGGTGGGAAGGTCCTGCTGCCTCATGTCACTCCAGCCTCTTGCTAAACCCCTCAGGGCTCTGAGACCCTGCTCTGGAGATTGTTTTCCACAGGACCAACACCTTCCAGACCCTCCAAACGTTCCACAGGTTTCAGTGCAGATCTAAACCTGGATGCAGTAGAGATTGATGGGATTTCCAGTCCTGCAGTGTAGGAATCCACCTCCTGTGCTGAGCTGTGGGATGTGCAGAGACCCTGGATGATCCCACCTCACACCAGGTGAGTGACCTTGTTCCCCAAAGCTTCTTCACAACACTGCCATTGCCACCTGCACTATTTCAGCACACCCTAAAAATAATTGAAGGTATTTGTACTGTTTTTTCTGCTCCAATATCTGCTGTTTCAAGATCAAAGATAATTTTATTCTTTCTGATCAATCCAATTTAAGTGTATTGAGGAGGAAAACACGGTGTTTGGGCTCTCATAGGTGAGTTTCCAATACACACTCAATATTTTCTGTCATGACAAACCATTTAAAGCTGCTGCATTTTATTAGAATGGACTAAAAAACAATAAGCCCTGATGATAAAGTTTTTTTATCCCTTTAATTGGTCTCAAAATCACACTTTGGTGGTTTGTTTGGGGCTTTTTTGTTGTCATCATAAAAATTATCTTTTCTTTGGCAGTAATTACATATTGACTATTGATGTGCATTCACTGCTGGGTGTGATTTGAGACAGATGCAATTTTATTAAAAGTGGGGAAAGTAAGTGCAACAAGCTTGGTGGGAGCCTTGTTGCACCCAGCCAGGTTCTGCAGGGAGGGATGGGAGATGCCAGCTCCTGCAGGAGCAGCAAAGGATGGCAAATCTTGGCTTAGGACTAGGAAAACACAACTTTTCATTAATTTTTCTGAACTATAATTTTTGCAAACAAAGCTGAGCATGGGTTTGCAGGAAGGAGATATTCAATGTCCTGAAAATACCCCTTCGTGTTTAAGGACTGACCATAAACAAGATATTTTTGTGGTGTGTTTTGGCTGATTGGTATGGGCATGAGCTGTGAAACTTCAGACAGGCTTTTCTTGACCATTGCCACTCTGGGAATTCCATGGGGATCTGTGTGGCTGGGGGGAGCAACCTCCCTGGAGCTGTTTTTTTTATTGTTTCCCTATTTTACTGTTTTCCTGGTTTGCTTTGCAGCTCTGCCATCCTTTGCTGAATGTGCTCAAGTATATCAATATTCCAGCTATTAAACCATTTAAATCTACAAGAGAGTTAATTGCATTAAGTTATTTTTCCAACCTGTCAGTGATTCTCTTCTGGGGCCTCTCCCGGGGATCCACGTTCCAAAGGTGCCGTTCCCCAGCATCACCTCTCACCTGAGGGAGTTCCTCAGGTAAACTGAGAGCAGAGGATGGAATGTTTGCAGCACTTCTTTGAATTGATGTCTCTGAGGGTGGCTCTGGAGTCAGGTACTTGAAAAAAACCCAAACCCACAGAAATGGAGATGAAATTGGAAAAATCAGTTTTAGCGGCTGTTCAGGTTTCAGCTTCGCGGGGCCATTGAGCACATATTGGTTCTCACCAACTTAAAGATGGGTTTCTTTTGTGGCTGGTGGTGAGAGCTGGGTCAGGTGTACTTCTAAATTTAGGGATTCAAGGGCACAGAAGACTAACCAAGAGACAGATCTAACCAAGAGGCAGATCTGTTACCCCTTTGCATTCGTCCCGTCTGCCTTGTGGGGCCGTGCATTGCACAGACACCATGTAGGGACACAGCCAACAGCTGGATTGGGTGACTCAAAATAGCTTCTGGATCTGGATCTTCCAAAACCTAGTCTGAATTGAACTACTATGAGGGAAAAAAAAATAAAAATCCAGTTTTGGAGGGGTTTTATTTCCGAAGAAGGGAATGAGTGGATAGTGGAGCTCCTCTGACTGTTCTTGCTGAACAGACAAACGAAGAGCCCCCAGTCAAATTCAAATTAATAACCCCTTAATTTCTTGTCTAAGCCATACTTACCCCGTGCAGGTCACCAAAACCAACATTACTGAGTTTAAGGATTTAAGGAGATTTGAAAAGGATTAAATATTTATAAGGTAATAAGAATACTCAGTTATTCATTAAACAGGTGAATACAGTGAAGGAACCCAAAACGCTTCAGTTTTGAGGTAGAAACCTGTCACTGAAGGCTGAAATCAGGGTGATTTTTGCAGTGATGGAATGCCTTTGGTTTCCTCTTTCTTGTTATCAGGGAGATCAGAGTTTGTCAGTTCTCAGACAAAACAGCATTATTATTATTATGATTGTTGTTGTTATCATCATCATCACCATTATTATGATTATTATAACTTTATGATTAACACCAACTCTCACTGCATCAGCACATCAAGGTACCCTGTACTGACAAATTATCCAGATTTTAAGAAGTTGGCCAGTTTTAAGCTTTTCTTTCATCAGATTTAATTAAACTTTAACTTCAGTCAGTTAAGACTTGGTTATTACTCTCAGACCATGTTATAGTGGGTAGTAATTATATCTATATAATATAATATAAGAGTCCTGATGGGTTTTTAAGACACTTTTCCAGTTTCTCTGCTTTAATTAAAGAATTACTTCAAAACCGTCTACAAGGCAATTATTTTTGAACACTGATTTAGTACTTTGACCATTCTGCATGCAAGTAATAGGTTATTTGGAAGGCAAACATTTGCAGGTGAGTGAGGAAGTGAAGCAGGTTGAATCAGTGCTCATAAATGAGGCAAAAACTAAAGAACTGTGCAGTGATTGCAGGGAAATTGCCTGAATTACCATAAAAGTGGGAATACAGCAAAACCTGATGGGTTTGCAATGTGGAAGTGGACAAGCCCTTGGACAGATGGACTCATTGGTATTTTCAGCTGAGAACTGCACTGAAATCTCACCTCCAGGAGCAGCAGGAATTAATAAAGTAGCACACAGCCAGGACTGTGAGCTGGAGGAAATAAAGGGCACGTTTGGTTTGAGCAGCTGTGGCTGCCAAACCAAGTCTCAGTCATGCTGGTTTAACTCGATGTTTGGTAGTTCGGGGTCTTGCTCTACATTAGCTCAAACCCATCCTTGGATCATGGGTTTACCACCCAAACTTCCACCAACTCCATCCAGGAATGTGCTGGGGCTCATTTTTTCCTGGTCACTTAGAAAACTGCCAGGATCTGACAGAGTCTTCCTTGTGGGACTCATCGTAATGACCTCGAATGGCACCAGGGGAGGTTTAAATTAGGTATTAGGAAAAATTCCTGCATGGAAAAGGGGAAGGAACAGGCTGCCAGGGTAGTGATGGAGTCCCCATCCCTGGAATTGTTCAAAAAACGTGTGGATATGGCACCTGGGGACATGGTTGGTGGTGAACATGGTGATGGTTGATGGATGGACTTGACCTTAAAGGTCTTTTCCAACCTTAATGATTTTGTGAGTGTATAAATGGAGAGATAAGGACAGGAATGTGGGGATATGACATTGGTTAGTGATATGTGGTCATGTCATATTCCTATTTTTCTGCTTTCTAATATTCCTATTTTTCTGTCTTCACATGATTGTTCATGTTTATCTGACACCCAAAAGATTTGCAGAAGGCCCAGAGTAAAACTGGAGAGAAATCAATGAGGAAAGCTGTGCCTGGAGTTTGATAGGATAAGGTGTAGGGTCTCAGATGTGTCACTACAAATTTAGGTGGTGTTTGGGACAACTTAGAGTAGGAGAAGAGGGGGAATAAATCAAAATATTGCAGTGTTTCAGTGTTTCCATGATCCTTCAACCCTGATAGCACTTAATAGACTGTTAATCCTGTGGTGATGATGATGATGGTGGTGTACACTGAATTATTTATTCACAGCCACCAAACAATTCAGTTCATAGGCCATTAATTCATGATCATTCCAAGAATTAGCACTGAAGTGAATTTTGCAGCCTGTGGAAGAGAAAACACTCATTACTGTAGTTCAAGGGAAGGTTTCCCACTGAACAAATACATTTCTGATGCTGATTAAATGTTAAATGCAGCATTTTGATAACAGATTCACACTGATTTTAATGCTAGAATAAGGCTTTGTAATTAATCGTCAATAAAATTCCTGTTTTTTATTAAATATCAAATTTCAACAAATTCTTGTATTTCTGTTAGCATCAAATGGGAGTATAAAAGTAGTAGAAGCACTAAAAGTTGCGGTAATATTTGTTAAATGTTAAACTTGGTCAATTTTGAAATAGAGTTTGCTCGTCCCTGTTAGGCTATGAAATGCAGAGTTTATGTGAGTAATGGACAGTGCATTAGCTGCAAAAATATGTGTTTGGGTTTTTTTAAATATATTCTCCTTTTATAGGAAAAAACCCAAAGACTTCTGCATGTTCAGGTCTGTAACCCCTCTTTGTGCCTTGGGAATCAATGAATCCCTCAGGATCAGGAGAATTTGTCCAATGAAGTTATTTCTCCTCATTCAGAAAAGGTAATTTGGAGAAAATTCAATTAGTAGAATTCTTAAAAAAAAAATTGGCTTTTATATTTTTGTTTGGGAGGCTGTAGGATAAGATGCATTTTATTCATCTGCCATCTGCATTAGAAATGTTTGGATCCATTGGATTTTAACAAACCTAAGAATTGAGGAGAACACTGAGTAAAGGCTGTATAGAATATTAGTAATCACATCATCTTTCCACTTTTTTGCCTTTCCCTCCTCCTCTGTTCTACTCTCCACATGCAGTGAGTAGAATCCTGACCCTCCTTTGCTCTTGACCATTTTGTTTCCTGGGACATTACTGGTTGTCAGGATGGTTTTAGGCTTTTTTGCTTCATTTAGTTGGAAAGTCATTACAGAATCTCTGTGTTTTAGGGAAAATGATGGAGCTGCCATATGGTCCTTCTGCTGGGATGAGTGATGCACACTGGGAATCCTTCAGGAAATGGAAGGAAAATAGAGTATTTAGTCTGGGTTTAATTTGTACTAATTCGTGATTTCTTTGGCAAACTGGTGTTTTGTCAACATAAGTGGTAAACAACAAGTGGGAAAATATCAATATTTATTTTGTATTGAGTGTCTTCACTGTGCCACAAAAACATCATGAAATTATGGAATGGTTTGGGTTGGAAAGGACCTTAAATAGATGCTAATATTATCATCAAACCATTCTCACATTAATTATTTCAGTGTGTGTGATAAACAGACTGAGAGCCATTACTCGTTATCAATTTGTCAGGGATAACAACCACCTCATCACTGAAAACGTCCAAATACCTTTGTCTACATCACATCCCCAAAAGCAGAATGGAACCATGAGTTTCTTGTGACCAATGACAGCAGATTAAAATTTTAAAATTAAAATTAGCAGCCCCCAAGAGTTAAAGTTTGGCTTCCATAAGGTCATAGATGTGTTGAAGGGGGACTCTTACCAAGTGTGTCACTGTGGGTCTGGAAAAGAAGGTGATATAGGACTTGCTGATATGTTTGAGTGGATGATTGTGGAGTGTTTAAATAGGGATTTATGGGCAAAGAGAATAAAAATAGTTAAATTAACCAGCTCTTCCAGTGCTGTTGATTTACAGGAAGTCTGCACCGGCTCTGGAATGGAAAAACTGATATGCTGGAATGAAAAGTATCAGAAAATCTAAAGCAAATAGACTGTGTTGGGCTCTGATCATCCCTTCATCCAGTGGCTGCTGGAGGTAGAATTCCATCTGCTGCTCCCTGCATTGATTTGTCAGGAGGAAAGTTATAATCACAGAGAATCCACAGTTCCCTCTCCCTGAAAAGAAAATTAATCAAGTAAAATCTTTATGTCTTAAGTGAGTACCAGCATTTCTTACTGTTTGAAACAATGAAGGATCCAAGTTTGACTGTTTTACCACTTTAAATTAATAACTTCCCATCTGCTGGCAAAGATAACAGTGGCCTGAATAAAGCATGACTTTGTGCCTTTGGATAATGACTCCTTTTCAGCTGATATTACAGAGAGACGTAGAATATGGGATGAGTTGTAATTAATATTCTTTCAATTACAATACACTTCACTGTCATATTCCTCCAATATTCATGAGCTGGTGAGGAGCTGGTTATGAATCTAATGGCGAGGAAATGAAAGGAATGTGGGAGTGCAGCTCCATCTCCTCCTGGAGAAGACAACTTTAATTCCTGCCTTCCATGCATTATTCTCTGAATAATTCTTTGCTTTTAGATGTAGAGACAGTGATCCAAACTCTGCCATCACTTCTGTGCAGGAAACACAGAACCATTCAAATTTTATTGAACTTTCAGTTTTGTTCGAGTTTCTTGATGGGAAGCACAGCCTTGTGTGGATTCTCCCTGGGGCTGTGGACAGCTGGGTTTGGCTACTCCTTTTGGAAGTTGCTGTAATGACTGTGGAGCTGAATGTTACAGGAGCTTAAGTGGTAGAGGTGTTTGAACCTTTTACAGAATCACAGAGTCACTGAGGTTGGAAAAGCCCTCCCATCCCATCAAGTCCACCCTGTGCCCAATCCGCACCTTGTCACCCAGCCCAGGACACTGAGTACCATGTCCAGTTATTCCCTGGACACCTCCAGGGATGGGGACTCCACCATCTCCCTGGGCAGCCCCTTCCAATGCCTGAACACCCTTTCCAGCAAGAAATTCCTTCTTGTGTCCAACCTGAACCTCCCCTGACACAGCTTGAGGCCATTTCCTTTCATCCTGTCCCTTATTCCCTGGGAGCAGAGCCTGACTTCCACCTGGCTCCCCCCTCCTGTCAGGGAGTTGCAGAGAGTGAGAAGGTCACCCCTGAGCCTCCTTTTCTCCAGGCTGAGCCCCACCAGCTTCCTTGTTCTACCATCATAACTTGGGCTGCAATAAGCAAATGTTCTTTCTTTGTTAGGACTTACAATTCTTGTTAAATAATATGTTGAAATGATGATGCCAGGCAACACAGAGAAGTCAGCTACCAAGAAAAATACTTTGCACAATTAAAAATGAGACTTTTCTAAATTTTTTTAAAATATAATCTAAATATATATGTTTAGTGTACTGCTATCTCTTTTATTAAGAGAAAAAAAAAGGAGTTGAAATGTTGTGGTTATTCCAGCTATTCCAAGTAATCCAAATATACCTATAAATATATATAATCCAAATAGTGCTTTGGCTTTTTGCACGCACAGGTTCACTGAGTTGGAGGTGATCTTTGTGCTTTTATTGATGGCCTGATAATTTCCTGGCTCCAAAGCTGCCTGTTTAACCATTCCATGCCCTCCCTGCAGGAGATTGTAAATGAATCCTGGGAAATCCAGGGGCTTCCTGTGACACCGACACGTGTTCGGTAATTGAGGACAAATTGCTTTGCAAGGAGCTCGTGTTCAACTCTCCATCTCTCTCCATCTCTCCCTGACACCCGAGCAGGTGAAGTGCTTTATCCTTATCGTGAAACCCCAGCAATCCAACAAATCCTTTCCCAGGGTAGCACTGCCCTGTGCTCTGGGACTGATAACGGCACTTCCCAGCGGAGCTCTGACTCCAGCTGGGTGGCAGATAAGGAATTCCCTGGGACAGGTTTCTGCTGTGATAAACAGGAGTAATATCTGTGGCAGCAGGAGCTCTGCACTGCTCCAGCCTCCTCAAAGTTAACACTGTGGGAGCAAAGGGGGTTTATGCAAAAGGAGAGGTAGGGAATGTGCAAGGAACTAATCCTGAGTGCTCCCACATGGGGTTACATCAGCAGCAGATGAGCCAATGCTTAAGCACTGACCCAGAAACATCCAGGTGACCTGGAATTGTTGGGCTGAACTTTTAAGGAGGGAAGGTGATTAGTTCAGAAGCAGAGTTAAGGGCTGGAGCTGTGTCAGGGGGAGTTTAGGCTGGATGTCAGGCAAAGGTTCTTCCCCCAGAGGGTGATCAGGCACTGAACAGGCTCCCCAGGGCAGTGGTCATGGCTCCAAGGCTGCCAGAGCTCAAGGAGTGTTTGGACAATGCTCTCAGGGACAGGGTGGGATTGTTGGGGTGTCCTGGGCAGGGCCATGAGTTGGACTGGATGGTACTTTTGGGTCTCTTCCAACTCAGGAGATTCTGTGAGTGTGGTTTCTCTTACAGATGAAGTAGAGCCAAACCAAGGATACAATCTTTATCTGGGATACAATCCTTAATCTGGGGTGCAATGTTTATCTGGGATGCAATCGTTATCTGGGATGCAATCCTTAACCCAGGATTCAATCCTTAATCTGGGATGCAATCCTTAATCTGCCCTTTTCTGCCAGCTCTCTATTTGTGTCCCCATCATTGGCATATCCAGCTAAACCACTACTCTTTATGTGCTCACCAATCATCTTAAATGTTAGAATCCACCCCTGTTAATAACAGCAGAATCCTAGATTTTTATTTCAGTGCTGACAAAGTTGTTTCTCTGTTACCTGCAGGTTTGGAGGGAAGATTGGTTCCCTTAATACATCACAAATGTTTATGAACCGTGTCTGCTTGGCTGTCACACTCTCTGCCACAGACAATTTTTATAGAGGTTTAAGATACAGATCTTATTTCTCTAGGCAAAGAAAATTCAGAAAGTAATAACAAAACTCCATTGGACAGGTATGTTTTCCCCCTGATTTAAGTATTAGGATAGAGCAAGTGTCACACTTTGCAGATGGGAAAGGACTCTGCTGTGTAAGGGTGTAATATCAGTGCAATATGTTCTTCAAAATGACATAAAATTTGATTAGGTAGCTGGAAATACGAATTTGAGAGGGGTGTCTTTACCCAACCTGTGTTTCCAACCACAAAAGCAGGTTCTGATTACTTTTGTTGCATGATACCAAATGATTAGGAAACACCAGCTAATAAGAATCTCCTTGTTAGACACTGACATCATGTTATCTTAATTACTGCAGGGCTTTTCCTTTACTATTATCTCCTCTTTCACCTCCTGTCTCCTCTTAGGTCGCCTGGGCTAAACCTGCAGATGGAGAGCACCACAATCAGACATCACTGAGGTGTGATTTCATCAGGTGTCACTGAGAGAAAATGGAATTATGTTTTATTTTTATGGAACTATTTACATCGTCTTCCAGCTCTGTCTGTTTGGAAAAATGCAGGTTTTCACCTGAGAGCACATTATTTAATGCATGGGGTCATCCCTGCCCTGGAGGGAAATTCCTCCCTGTGAGGGTGGGGAGGCCCTGGCCCAGGTTGCCCAGAGAAGCTGTGGCTGCCCCATCCCTGGAAGTGTCCAAGGCCAGGTTGGATGGGGCTTGGAGCAACCTGGACTGGTGGAAGGTGTCCCTGCCCATGGCAGGGGGTGGGACTGGATGGGCTTTAAGGTCCCACCCAACCCAAACGAATTCATGGCTTTCTGACCCTCCTCAGTACTGGTGTCAGCTCTGTAGTTTCCCAGATCCTCCTTCCAGCCCTTCTTGCAGAGTTTGTCACATTGGCCAACCTGGAGTCACCCTGGACCTCCCTGGTGAGCCAGGACTGCTGGTGAGTGATTGAATGATTGATTGAAGAGAAAATAAAAGTCTTCTTTTTCTTGAAGAATCAAAAAAGAAATAGTATCTTCTACTTCTACAGCCTTTGGGTCAAGGCTTGGCTCAAAAGCTCTTCTGAGGAGATTTTCCTGTGATCCCAGTATTCCTTTCTTTTTTTTGCCCCTTCTCCAATTTTAAACCCAGCAGCTCACACATGTCCTTTCCACGTGCCTTTGTTTTTTGGGGTAAATCTATTTATCTTTAGACTGGAAAACGCTATTAGTACCACTAACTTGCTCCATAATAGAACATAATGAATTAAACCAACCAATTTAAAGGTAAGACAGTGGTAATTTCAGTGAGTATGAAGTTCTCTGGTAGGTTAAAAAATAGGCTGGGAAAGATTAAAGAGGATAAATGCTAGTAGATAAATTAATATGAAAAAGATCAGCTTTTATGTAAAATTATCCTGGTGTACATCATAAACGTTTTCTTTTTTATATAGTGCCTACCTAAAACTCAACTGCTACAACAAGAACATTTTAATAAAGGCTATTAAAAGTCATGGCTGTGATATATTAAAAAATATAGGAATCATTTATAGTGCTTATTACTGCTTCTTGAATAATCCTTAAAGGTCTCTGGCAGGTAGTTCTTCTTTGAGATGCTTTTATGTTCCCTTGGGCCTTTTGTGGGAAAATGAGCCGGGGGTGTATTAAGCAGGGTGGTGACTGGTGGGTTTGGGTGGGTCAGGGTTGGCATGAGAGGGGTCTGTGTGTTTAAATTAAACGTTCACTCTCCTGCCTCAGGGTGTCCTGGCCCTGCAGAACTCGAGGAGCATCTACTGTGGAACCCAGAGAGGATGAAAAAGTGGGATAATCTAGAGAATATTCCCTAATTTCCCACTGGACTGTGGGATGTTAATGGAGGCATTTCACCCTCGGATTCACTGGGCAGGACATGTTAATGGTGCTAATAAGTGTTAATGAAGAAGCAGGTTTGGTCTGGAGTGCTCAGGGAGGTGAGGGTTCACCCAGGAGCTCCCACAGAGGGCACATCTTAATTCCCTCACCCCTGTGGCAGCCACTGCTATCTGACAAAGGCATTTTATCCCAAATATGGATATCCCTGGGTGGGAGTGATGAATCCATGCGATCTCCTCTGGCACAAACCCCCTGGAGAGGCGCAGCAAAACAGGTTGGAATTAGAGCTCATTAATTCCTGCAGCCCATGAGACAAAGGGAAATTTAAGACAAATATTGCCCTCTCTGTGTTTTGTGAGATCCCATTGGCACAGCAAGGGGTTAAGGAAGGCTAAGAGGGCACTGCCCAACTTCAGCACCAAGCTTTGAAGAGTTTCATAAATGTGTTTATTGTTTGGTTACTCCTGCACCTTTTAATGCTTCCTCACATATTCCTAGTATGGAAAAGGCACATCATTTGTTTCCAGTGCTGTAAAAAATGAGTCATATCCCAGGAAAAAACATCCAGGGGTCACTGCAGCCAGGTTGATAAATATTGCGTGACTGCTGAACGTTCAGTGGCTGTAATTAAGGCTGATGGGAAGCTGGCAGATAGTGATGAGGAGAGGGAACTGTAAAAAGTAAAGCCTCTCAAATTATTTATTGCAGATGTTTAGACCTTGATCACCCAGAGTGGTGTTTAAGAGGTGTGTGGAAACTGGGCTGGGTTTGGCTGTCAGCTGCAAAATGGATCTTTTTGGTTTGATTTTAATTTTGAAGTGCATTGTTTATGAGCAAATGAGAATTTCCCACCTCCTTTGGGGGCTGATAATGTGAGGAAAACACTTTTCCTGCTGGGGGATATGGTTTAATGGTGGGCTTGGCTTAACGGTTGGCCTTGATAGTCCTGGAAGGCTTTTAAAAATGAAATGATTCTGTGATTCTGTGAGTCTATGATTATAGAGTTGCAACAGCAGCACAAACCTACTCTGACTTGGACCTGAATGGGGATTTGGGGGTTCTGGTGTGAAAAAATCCATGGGTGACACAAGTGCACAAGAGCCCAGCACAGGGACAGGAGTCTCCAGACAGATGTCTCCAGCAGCTTGAGCAGCTCCATCTTCCCCAGTAGCTTTGGAGTTATTTGCTCTTTCCAGCAACAGTCTTGGTTGTTAATTCAGAGATTAGCTCTCTGAATAAATCAATGTTTCTGGATACATCTAATATTGTGCAACCTGAGTGTCTTGAACTGGAACAGCCTCTGCCAAAGCCTCTTACAGGTGTTCTGTCAGAATTACCTGTGCTGCCCTTCAGCTCCTTTTACATCCAGACCCACCTGCAAACCAGCCCCCATAACTCCAGTTTGGCCCGCACAGAAATCAAAAAATATCCAGTATTCCCACCCTGAATTTTAATCTTCTCTAATAAGCACCACAATTCTGGCAGTGTGAATCCAGCTTTATGTTGGTGTTTAATTCACCCATCTGTCCAGAAGGAGAAATAATTATGGATGTAGGGAAGAGATCTTGTTATGTGCTGGAAAGATGCCAGAGCAAACAAAAGGATGATTTTTTAGTCTGGAGATCTTGGCTGCTGTGATGTGAGAGGCCATTGTGTTTGCTAAGCAAGACAAGATTTCTATCAGTTCATCTTTTTTCCTCCAGTGCCCAAATCTCAGATTCACTGGGCAGAAAAATAGCACTGGGTGCTGAAGTTTGGGATGATAGAATGGGATGGTTTACAGGAGTGAAAATAGAGGAAAGAAATGTGAATTCACACTGACATAGCACCAGCAGGCTAGACCGAAAAATACTGTTCAAAATTACTTTTAGTTATTTTTTTATTCTCAAAACAAACCCAGGATTGTTACATTAGGTTGAGTTTAGACTCAACACAATATTCAGTGTGATTTTTAAGGTCTCTTCCAACCCAAACCATCCTGTGATTTGATGATTCTGTGATTTCCTTTTGCTGAGCTTCAGGAGGGTCCTGCTGGCTCATGTCTCCAGCAAGATCTTCAAAGGACATCAACCCACTAAGAAACCTGAACTGACTTTCAACGAGGCATTTTAACTGATTTTGAAACCAAGTCTTGGCTTTCTGTGTCACCTCCATGGCTTTGAAAGGGTCGTCTTTGCCTGCTCTCACATTTTGTAGAATTTACAACCTGGATGGAAGAACTTGAGGGGAAAATGAGCTGCCAGTGAAATGAAAATGAAGGAAATGAACTGTAGAAAAGTGTCAAGTGAATTATTTCAGAAATTTCTTCCATTTCACCATGTCTTATCTAAAAATTTGTATTAAGTGGATCTTTAAGTATTCATATTATCTTAACTTTCATCTGACACGGAACAGGCTGGTTAACACCAGCCAATTTACTGTGCAGGGAAAGGGAAGATGGATTTAAATAATAAATGTATGCAAGAATCACCACAGAAAACATGCTGAGAGCCATTTTTACAAACTCTGCTCTGAGCTTCGTAATCATCTCTGTTAATAATTCACCCCAAACCACTTTTGCTCGGAGATGGCACAGTCCAGGCCATGGAGTGACACTCCTGCTTCTCCAGAATCAGTTCACTCTCTGTCAGGAGTTGATTGACCCAGGCCACTACACATGGTTTTATGGTCCCCTGGTGACTACAGAAGTCCTGAGAGTCCTCACCTTCTAACATAGACCTGGAGATCAGGGGTTCTTTAAATACTGACCTTGGTGGTACGCAGGGAATGGGCCCAAAATTACAGATGTCATTAAGGTGGGATGCCCTTTCTCACAAAATATCAAAACTGCTCTATGTTTTATAACCACAGCACATCTCCTGCCTTTGGTGTCTCCAGAAGAGCAGCAGTGAAGGTTTCAGAGCTGGAGGAACAGCCTTGACTCTCCTCCCAGTGTGGATCAACGTGATGCTTATCACGTCTCCTCTGTCTCCCAGGTAATGGCAATTCTGTCCCTAGGGGATATATTTAGGAAAAGTAGAGAGTCATTTATTTAGAGCAAAAGCACTACAAGGCAAATATATAATGTAGAGAGGTGAAGCTTTCCTGGACACACCACTCCCTCCCTTCCCCCAAGGTCTTTCAGGTGCCACTCAGGTTTGGTACGTGCTGGATTTATTCCTTTCTGAGCAGATCTCTCTTTGCAGTTTCCCTTTCTATGGTAGCTTCTTAAAGCAGAACAAGTGTGTGTGTGTGAACATGTGGAGCAGTGATTTACATTAATTACTCCCTCAGGGAGTGGTTTTCCAAGGCAGTTCTCCCAGGGTGGGATGCGCTCACCACCCTCATGGTGATTTTGTGAAGTCAGATCTGTCTGTTGGGAGGGATCAGCCTTTCAGGGCTGGGGAGAGAAACATGTGCTTGAAACACAAACACGTGGTAATGACTCTGTTGTGGGAACTGTTGGGGAAAAATACACAGAGCAAGTCCTGGGAAAACAAAGCAGATGGGAAATGAGCCAAGATTCAGCCTGGCCTTGGACACTTCCAGGGATGGGGCAGCCACAGCTTCTCTGGGCAACCTGTGCCAGGGCCTCACAGCCTCACAGGGAGGAATTTCTTCCAAATATCCCATCTGTCCATGTGAATCCATTCCCCCTTGTCCTCTCCCTCCAAAATCCCTCTCTGGCTTTCTTGCAGGCTCCCTTCAGGTACCAAAGCCCCTTGTTTCAGAGTACATATAGAATAAAATGCAATTAATTGCTCAGATACAAAGTACCCTTTTCTCTGGGAGACTTTAAACCAAGATAATTCTAGTTCCTGCACCCCTGACCCATCCTCCCTCCCACAGGCTCTTGACCTTTTGTCCTACTTCAGTGATGCTTTGAGGGCAAAGTGGCTGGCTTGGGGACAGCACCTTGAGGTGTTCCAGGATGGCACCTGAGCTCTTTTCTGGCCTTCCTCAGTTGTTTGCCAGCAAAAACATCGATTTTGGTGCTGGTCTGGGTGGTACCAGCAGCACCAAATGCTGGTAAGAGGTGAGGCTGCCTCGTCCAGTCCCAAGGGACCTGCTCAGTGAACAGAGATACAAGTGAAAAAAAATAAAAGGAAACTATGTTATTGTAGCTCATGATGATGAAATTTCATTTTAAGTGCCATTATCTTTAGTCTTATTGTTCAAAGATTATTATAGCTGGTCGTGGATTTTAGTGTCCATGTGGGAAAACAAATTGTGGCAAGGAAAGCAATAGTGGAAATGTTCAACCGGGTTTGTAATGCTGGGCTTGAGCATTTCTGACTCCACATGTTCTGTGCATATGCAATAAATCACAGCTGAGATTCCAAAAACGGCTTTAAATGTGTCAAAAATAACGCCAGGATGAGGTTTGTAAAATTTCTTTTGCTGAGGGAGGAAGCAATGAAACTACCCACCAAAAACTTAATATGTTCCTTAATTATCAGAGACAACAATGCTGGTTTTACCACATCTCAGCAGCTACAAAGCACCAACAGGACACTCCACATTCCAACAGGGAATTTTGTCTAAGGAATTCTGCTCTTTGATTCAAGCAGAAATCCTTTCTCACAGTATTAGCAGTTATTGCCTGAGATACACAAACATCTCCTCAAAGTGTCTTTTACCTCAACAGGGAGGTTTTTGGTAGAGGTTTTTGGGTGACCAGATTTTATCTACACCAATATCAAGGTACATCTGGATTCACCTAAAGTCTTCTCTAGGACTGAGCAATAAGGAAAACAGAGTTTGTGCCAAAAAGGACTCTTTTGGTGCAACCCCTTAAAAGGGAGGAAGGGACTGAGCTCAGGATTCTGGGGTATTTTGCAGAACCTCACAATAAATAGGTCTTAAATTAAATTTACTTCTTTTTTTGGTGTTCCACGTTCAAAATTTGTTTCTGTTGCACTGAGGGATGATGGGTTACTTTAAAATTTTAGAGCTAATTTAGGGCTAATTTTTGGGCTGACCAAAGTTAATTGAGGACTAACTAACTAATTTTAGGGTTAACATTTTAGGACCAACATTTCAGGACCAACTTCACGACTATTTAGGTCTTTGTTTCAGAACACCAGGCTACTGAGTTTCATATGATGAAATTTTCATTATGATCTTGGAGGTCTTTTCCAGCCTTAATGATTCCATGATTCCATAGCAAAGGACACTGTGACCTTTTTGCTGGGAGTGGGTTTCAGTCACAGTTTAAGAAGTGTAGCTCTTTGTCTTTGGGATTTTTACGGCGATTTTTTTTGTCCTTTTTTTTTACTCCTTTTTTCTTCTCCTTTTTTTTTCTTTCTCCTACACCTGCTTATTCGTGTTCATTTGAGAGTTTATGGGGTCCTTTTTCCCAGTTTTTCCGTGTAAGCCAAAGCTAAACAATTTAATTCTGTGAAGCTGATTGTTCTGTGCTCTGAGTTACTGTGACAGCATTGTCATCCACAAGGTCTGCACCTGCCTTTTATTTCCTCTCTGTGATGAAGCCCCAGACATTGTCAGAGTTACAAAGCAGGAGGTTGGTTGTGCACTGAGAGCTTGGACATGGAAAATATAAACATTTACATCAGATCCAGAGACGTCAATGGAATGGAAAAAGTACACAGTGGGGCTCAATTACCAAGGCAGAGCCTATTTCCAAGGAAAATGAATGTAAATTTCCTTCTGCACCTGTCTGGGGGGCATTTCTGATAGAGGCATTCAAAACACAGCCACTTTCCGTGGGAGAGACTTCCCTCAGGACTGTTCCCTCCCTCGGAAAATAACTCATCTGTCTCTGAGTCAATGAGAGTTCAAACATATCAAACAACTCTCCTGGTCCTCCAGGCCTTGGAATGGGAATGGATGTGGGGGAGGGGGGTGTGTGTCAGTATATCCTTATTCAGTGTGGGGTTTTGACTTGACAGATCCAGCCAAGAGGGAATCCATACAAATCCATGGATTTGTGGAACAACAGAGCTGAGAGAAACATGGCTAAAAATCTGCTTTATAGACCTCCTGGGTTCCTTGACTATACCAACATGGCAGTAACATAACTGGGCATTTTTCCCTTCTAATCCCTTGGAATTTAAAAAAATACTAAAATCCTTATTTTTTCTCAATTTCTATAATTTTCCCCTAGGCAATATTTCCCATGTCTTAAAAAAATAAAAAAGCATGAGGCAAATCATCCATGAAGGGCATTGGAATAGATCTATCCATTCCAGGGCTCCAGGATTTCCTTCTGGCCGTCTCTGGTGCCTGTGTTTCCAGAACCTTCTCACATCTGTTGAGTGCAAGGCGCACCTTGCTGTGGTACCACGTGGTGCTCTGAAAACCTTCTTCACCCCCAGAGTAGGCTTTGCAGTGTTTTATGAGCACAAGAGGTGTGGGAGGAACCAAATTACTCAGTTGCACATGGAAAAGGGGTACAAGGAGGAGCACAAACAAATAAAGTTCCTGCATGTCCTGTCATTCCATTGCTGTCAGAATGTTGCTGTTCCTTAACTTCCCTTCCTGCCCAAGTCCATGGCTGAATGTCACTTAAGCTGTTCTGCTTTTTATTGATTTATGCCTCTGCACCAGCCAGAGCAGAAACTTTTCTGCTAAACATGTCCTGGCAAATCAGGGCTCTCCATAATTAACAGAGTCTTTGAAAGGCTGTGCTGGAAGGAAGTTTTTTGAATTGTAAAGGCAAGCACTTGAAGGTCAAATGTGTATTTGTCCCTGCACCCTTAATGCTTGTCCATACATTTCCATCCTGTGCATTGAGTGGAAAAGATCCCATGTGAGCAGGTAATTACAGAGAGTATTATAGCCCAATAATTCCCCTGTGAGACAGCTAAAGACAGGCTGAGAGCTAATCTATCCCAAACCAATACAGCAGCCCAGCACAGGCTGGAGCCAGGCCAGGCTGGGAGCCAGGAACAGCTTTGCTGACACTGATTAATGTGCTTTAGTGGCTGATGGATGGAGAACAGACATCCCCCTTTATCCTCCTGGACCACTCTGGCTTTCAATCCTAGACCCCTGTCCTGCCTGAAAGCAAGGAAACAGTGGTAAAGGACATACTGAGACCTTTTGAGCTTGTTTCCCAAAAATTAGTGGCAGGAAATTGCATTTCTGTGGCTTGTGCTGAGCACGGAGCTCAACAGGACTCAGCTCCAGCCCAGGCTGGATGTGCCACCTTCAACCTGGACAAGGCTAAAACAGGGAAGGTTGTGGTAGGACAAGGGGAAATGGCTCAAGGTGTGCCAGGAGGTTCAGGTTGGATATTAGGAAAGATTTCATCCCTGAAAGAGCAGTTAAACATTGGAAGGGGCTGCCCAGGAAGGTGGTGGAGTCCCCATCCCTAGAGGTGTCCAAGGAAGGACTGGATGTGGCACTGGTTGGGAATGTGGTGATCGGTCACAGGTTGGACTTAAAGACCTTGGAGGGCTTTTCCAAGCTCAATGATTCTGATCTAACCTGTCCTGGGACAGGACCAGCTCACAGCTCCGTGGGAACAGCGTGGGATCTGCCCATGGAGCTGCAGCTCTGACTAAAGGACAGACTGGTAATAATTCTGCATCTTTATTATTTGAAGAATAATAAGAATAGTAACTGTGTGGTACATGTACAGCCCTGTGCTGCCGTTGTATTCAACAGCTCCCTAAAGAACACAACTGAGAGGCAGAAAATAGGGATTTTGGGTGATTGATGGATCAGCCAGAGCTGAAGGGAGTGGGAGGGGACAAAAGGGAAGAGACATCTCCAACTGCATGGCTTTGTTCTCCCTAAATTTGAACACCTGCTTGGAACAAAGGCTTTAATGGGTTTATTTAACCCCCCACCTGGCACTGATAATTGTCCTAATGGAAAACAGGAAGAAGACTGAAAGAAGGAGCTTTTTATGTGATTTCCTGAGTTACTGAACGTCTCAGGCCATCAAATCCAATTCCAACAACTTCAGGAACATTCAGGTACTTTTAAAATAAGTGGATGTTGCTGCTGTATTTTTGTCTGCTGGATCAGCTGAAGTGACAGCTGAACAGAAAATCCATTAGAAAATTTATATGTGTGCTGCTGCTTGGAAAGGGGAAGAAAACATATTTTGATGTTTAGATACAAGAACTCTGATGTTCTGGGACTGGAATAATCCCCACAGGACACAGTTCCTTTGCAGTCCATCATCCAAGGACAGGCAGCTTCGGGCTTGGCTTTAATTTCCTGGTGAGCTTCATGGTCATATTTATTGTGCAGACAAAAGAAGTGGCAGCCAGTGAATATTTATATCAGAAAGGGATATCATTTTCTAATAACTGATAGTACATAAATCCAGGAATAGGAGAGGCTGGAATGAAAATGGAAAGGTCTAAGTAGGTGGAGAGTTTGGTTGTAATTTCTAATTACAAAGGAGTGCAGAAAATAAGAGTCACAGTCATGATTCATTTTTTTATTGGAGAGGGAAGAGGAGGAGCTGTAAGACAATATTTTGCAAGAATTTACACCCAACACACCCTCTGTAAATCACATCAACTGCCACTGCCAAATACCTTCAGAGCCAGAGGAAGCCATGGAGATGCTCCAAGGGCTGAAGCCCCTCTGCTCTGGAGCCAGGCTGGGAGAGCTGAGGGTGTTTACCTGGAGAAGAGAAGGCTCCAGGGAGACATTAGAACCCCTTCCAGGGCCTAAAGGGGCTCCAGGAGAGCTGGAGAGGGACTTGGGACAAGGGCCTGGAGTGACAGGACAAGGGGGAACAGCTTAGGACAAGGGGAATGGCTTCCTACTTCCAGAGGGCAGGGTTAGGCGGGATATTGGGAAGGAATTCTTGGCTGTGAGGGTGATGAGGCCCTGGCACAGGTGGCCCAGAGAAGCTGTGGCTGCCCCATCCCTGGAAGTGTTCCAGGCCAGGTTGGACTGGGCTTGGAGCAACCTGGTGTAGTGGAAGGTGTCCCTGCCAGGGGCAGGTAGCGGGACTGGATGGCCTTTAAGGTCCCTTCCAACCCAAACCATTCCATGATTCTATGATCTGTCACACCCTGTGGCTACAGCCCCTGGTGCAACCTGGACATGGAGGGGCAGGGCTGTACAGCATCAGCTGGGGAAAAATTGCGAGTGAAGGGCAGGAGCAGGGCAGGCAGGAGCAGGGGGCCAGAAAGGAGCTCTTCCCTACACCAGGAATGCATCATGTCTGGTAGGTATTTATTTTATAAGAAAATAGATGTGGGATACATAAAAAATGTAAAGATTTGTAGTTCTTAAGCAAAAATTACAGTGCTTTATACAATTTGACAGCATCAGGCAGTACCTGCTGCCTGATCCATCCACATCACTCCAGGATACAGTCAGTGTAAAAGGGCTGCTGGAAAAGGGATAATAGCAAAAATGCACATTGAAAAGCACTTTAAATCCCTTCCAAGCATTCAGAATGAGCTGAAAAGGCAGCAAGTGGCAGCATCTCTGGTGTCTTAAAAATATATATATTTGAGAAAAAAATTCTGCCATTTGTTAAGGAAAAAATGTAACCAGAGGATGATGTGGGAAGAGATCCTCAGAGCTCTTCCAGTCTCACCCCCTGCCGTAGGCAGGAACACCTCCCACTGTCCCAGGTTTCTGAAAGCCCCATCTAACCTGGCTTGGAACTTTCAGGGATGAGTGATATGAAAAAAAATTACAACTGAGAATTTGCAAATATTGGGATTATGGTAATAAAATCCAGCTAATAAAGGGATCTGGGAAATGGGAAATATCCTGTGAGTAGCAGCACTAGAGATGGACAGAGATTTCCTCAGCATGAGCAGCTCCCTGAGCAGCAGAGACGAATACACCAGAAATTATAGGTGTGGTTTGCAGGGAGTTCCTGATCTGGCTTTCACTTTGTCATATCAAACTCAGGCTGTATTTGTGCATCATCATTGGGTACAAAATTACCCGTGTCCAGAAAGACAGTGAAAAGCTTTTTAAACGTTTTCCTTGTGCTCTGACATGTGTCAGCCCAGGAAATGAGTGGGAACGTGCAGCATATGGAGAAATAACACTATGGCTTGGTCTTGCTTGTAGAGCAGTTGAGATCATAGAATGCTTTGGGTTGGAAGGGACCTTAAAGCCCATCCAGTTCCACCCCTTGCCATCAGCAGGGACACCTTCCACTAGCCCAGGTTGCTCCAAGTTCTGTCCAACCTGGCCTTGGACACTTCCAGAGATGGGGCAGCCACAGCTTCTCTGGGCAACCTGTGCCAGGGCCTCATCCACCTCGATGTGGAGCTGATCTGACCTAATTTGCACTAAACCATAGAATTATGGGATGGTTTGGGTTGGAAGGCACCTTTAAAGGTCATCTGGTCCAACCCCCACACGCTGAGCAGGGACATTTTCAACTGACTAAGCAAGAGGGAATGGATGGTCAGGAGTGGATAGAGAGGGACATTCCTCACCCACTGCCAAAACTCTACCAGGAAAAGTTTGGGGATGTCTCAGGAAGATGCTCAGATGTCCGTGCAGAGCTGTCTGTGGACATGTTGGATGTGTCTCCCACCCCTCGTTCCTCCCACTTCTCCAACCAATCCTTGCTTGAAGCCTTGTGGACTCAGAGGTTGGGCTGGGAGGGGTGTTGGCTGAAGGGTCCCTCCCCACCACCCACCTCACCCCACCTAAACAGCCATGAGGGCAACTTTAAGTAAGAAAAGATAAAAATAATGCTGGAAAATCCTATCACTTCTCCTTTCCACACCTGCAGATTTTTCATTGGAAAAAATGAATTGATTGTAGGGGAAAATAATATTATAAATCAAGTTGTGTTTCTATTATAATGACGAAGGGAGAACACACTTTCTATATGCTAAATATATTCATGGACTTATATTATGGTAACATTCCTTAAATTGATGATATTTATCAGTGGGGGAAAACAAATTGCCATATGCAGGAGAAAATAATTAAAGGAAAGGGAAGAGTAATAGTGGCATCACAGCAGTCAAGTCTTGAAATGTCTTAACAGAAATATTAATGTTCTTTTGCAAGCGTGTCAAGGAGGAATGGGGAGATAGAGGGGCAATTTCTCCTGCAGTTATAACCACAAACTATCTTTAACCACTCGCAGCCACATTTACCCAGGATGAAATTCCATTTCAAGCACAGTGCCTTGTCTTTACTGCCTCTGATAGGAAAAAGAAAAATCACTTACAAGAGAAGTTTTGTTTCTTTGTCTCTCTGGAAAGTGTTGAGTGGTGTCCATGCTCTGCTGAACCTCGTGTAACCCTGGGAAAAGGGGGAAAAACACAGCCTGGAAGTCGTAGAGATCATTATGGTGAGGCCCAGTGGTGCTGTTACACTTATTCAAGGGGTCTATCAGCTTTTCCATCATTTTCCTTCCTTTCTTCCAGCTGCTAATAAGTCATCTGATATATTTGCCCAGGGTGAAAATCCATGTGGAAATGCACAGGTCGGGAGCTGACTGGTTTCACGTAAATGGATTTAATTCAACTCCACATTTCTACAGCAAGGCTTTGGTTTGCAAGGCAAGAAGGGCACATCTGGCAACATCTGGAGTAAAAAAGGTGTGGCAGCATCCCTATAGTAATCCAGGTAATGTTCCAAGGGGGAGAAAGGCACAATCCCTTTGTTAGCAGTCCGTTAGTGTCTAATTAAACAGATACAGCCTCACATGGGCATTCAGCTGATAGACAGCATAGCAGAGGTGCTTGATGGGGCTGTAATTCCAGTGCTGGGATACAGCACAGTTCCTAAAGCTCTCAGGGCTTACAGTGCTCCAAAAATAATTGTCCAGTCTCTGGGGGCCTGGGCAGTGCTCAACAAACCAGGTGTTCTGGGTCACAACGCGAAGCACGACATTGATGTGTGGCTGTGGCTCCTCGTGGTGCCAGATGCCAAAGCTGAGTCCCAAGGTCCACATTTCTCTGGCTTTAATGTGGACTTCAACACTGAAATTGTAAATATCAGTGCAAAATTCCTTCCAGATCTCCCTCTTGAAGGAGACAATCCGGATCGCATCTCTCTGGGTACTCTGGTCCTGGCACACTCACACCACTGGAGTTGTTGTTCCTCATTCCCTCTTTCTCCAGAGGCACCAAAAAGGAGAAATTGGCCAATTTTCTATCTCATTTACTCTGGAGTTCTCTCTTAACTGTGACTTTGCCGAGTACCTACCCTTAGGAGAGCTGGTATATTCATGGAATCATGGAATGATGGAATGGTTTGGGTTGGAAGGGACCTTAAAGGCCATCCAGTCCCACCCCCTGCCATGGGCAGGGACACCTTCCACTAGACCAGGTTGTTTCAAGCCCCATCTAACCTGGCCTTGGACACTTCCAGGGATGGGGCAGCCACAGCTTCTCTGGGCAACATGTTCCACACCCTCTGAGTAAAGAGTTCCTTCCTAATTTCATATTACTGAGTAAGTAGGAATAAGTGGGAATGGTTGGAAAACTTCTCCCAAGCTTTTCTAAACTCTCTGTGCTCATTTTTCACTCCAGGTTCCTTTACAGATGTTCTCATAAACAGAAAACAGCTTGTAAACAGTAGAAAAATGGAAATTTCCTCTGTGCAATATAAATGTAAGTGATCTACATCTATGGATATAAAATACTTGGTGTAAAACTCCACTGTTTGCAAAAACAGATGTGCCTCTGTGTTATACACAAAAGTAATACATTACAGGCATTAAGAAGTATATAACACTGACATCAATTGAAGTGAAATAAGAGTTTGCTGGAATTAATAGAGCTGGGGGGAAAGAGGTGAATGGGGTTTGCAACTGATGGAGCTGCTCTGTAGGAGAATAATTCCTGGGCATTGTGTAATCCATCAGCAGCACAGGAAGAGAGTGGGATTTGAATAAAAACATCCATCCAGAAGGAAATTTTTATTGTATCTTCGCACAAAAGTTGCTTTGCTCAATTGTTACTGTTTGCACAGAAGAGCAAAGCTGAGTCCTCAGTTCTGATTGGGATGTTTCCGAGACAGAGAGGGACTGAAGGACATGTACACAAGGAGCAAATAAATGTGTGTATTTCTAAATGTTCCCAGTTGTTTCCATGTGTAACTAATGCACTTCTGTCAAGTATTTGGGTTTGTTCATCCTGGAGAAAAGAAGCTTTGGGGTGACTTTGATTGTGGCCTTCCAGGACCTGAAGGGGCTACAAGAAAGATGAGGAGAGACTATACAAGGGATGGAGTGACAGGATAAGGAGGAATGGCTTCCCACTGCCAGGGCAGGGATAGATGGGATATTGGGAAGGAATTCTTGGCTGTGAGGGTGGGGAGGCCCTGGCACAGGTTGCCCGGAGAAGCTGTGGCTGCCCCATCCCTGGAAGTGTTCCAGGCCAGGTTGGACAGGGCTTGGAGCAGCCTGGTCTAGTGGAAGGTGTCCCTACCCATGGCAGGGGGTAGGACTGGATGGCCTTTAAGGTCCCTTCCAACCCAAACCATGAGTCTATGATTCCATGGTTCTATGATTTCTCTCTTTTTGGTAATATCACATTTTAATTTGTTCCTGCTGCCCAGTCCCTTTTAGTATATAAATCTCCTCCTCACCAAATGATGACTTGCTCTTATCAAACAGAAAGTATTTATCAGTATCCCAAATTTAAGAGAAGTATAACAGCTCAGGAAAGTGAAATTTGTGAACTCTAGTGTTTCTAATGCAACATTAATGTTACTTTCCTTACAATTGAAAAATGATCAGCCTGACATTAAAACAAGCCTTGTATTAAGTAAAGCAATAATTTTTTTGCTAATGGATTGTTCCATTTCATTTACATATCTTTTCCCAACAATTTTAGGCTTAAAAAATCATTGCCCTTTTGAATTATGTGAGTCTCTTTTGACTGTGAGGCTCCAGCAATTTGCCAGCCTCATGTGTGTAATTAGTTTAATTAGCACTCCAGCTTTAATGAGAATATCAGTGTCTGCTGTGTGTGCTCTGTTCTTCACTGGACACAGTGAAAAATCGTGTTCCTTAATCAGCTGCATCTGAAGGATTCCAGGCTTTACAAGTCTTCACACAGTACTTGAAAAGAGATAATATATTTTCCCTTTTCCTAAAGTCCTTTTCTTTCCGTGCCGTTTAATGTCTGTGTTGATGATCTGAACAAGGGGATCGAGTGAACACTCTCCAAGTTTGTGGGCGACATTAAGCTGAGTGGGAGTGTGGATCTGCTGGAGGGCGGGAAGGCTCTCCAGAGGGATCTGGACAGGCTGGATCCATGGGATTGATGGGATGAGATCAACGGGATGAGGGACAGCAAGGGCAAGTGCCAGGTCCTGCTCTTGGATCACAAACCCATGGAATGTTCCAGGCTGGGGCAAAGAAGCTGGAAAGCTGGAAAAGGCCCTGGGGGTGCTGGTGACAGCAGCTGGACATGAGCCCAGGTGGGCAGGAAGCCAATGGCCCCAGTGCCAGCCATGGTGTGTCACAGGCCCAGGGCAGTGACTGTCCCTGTGCTGGCACTGCTGAGGCACCTCCAGTGCTGGGGGCAGTTCTGGGCCCCTCAGACCAGAGAGACATCGAGGGGCTGGAGCATGGCCAGGGAAGGGAACGGAGCTGGGGAAGGGTCTGGAGCACCAGGAGCAGCTGAGGGAGCTGGGGGGGCTCAGCCTGGAGAAAAGGAGGCTCAGGGGGGACCTTCTCACTCTTTGCAACTCCCTGACAGGAGGGGGGAGCCGAGGGGTGTCGGGCTCTGCTGCCAGGGAACAAGGGACGGGACAAGGGGAAATGGCCTCAAGCTGTGCCAGGGAAAGGTCAGGTTGGACATTAGGAGGAATTTCTTCCTAGAAAGGGCTACCAGGCATTAGAAGGGGCTGCCCAAGGAGGTGGTGGAGTCCCCATCCCTGGAGGTGTTCAAGGAATGACTGGAGGTGGCACTTAGTGCTCTGGGCTGGGTGACAAGGTGGGGCTTGGGCACAGGTTGGACTTGATGGGCTGGGAGGGCTTTTCCAACCTTAGTGATTCTGGGATTCTGTGAAAGCATTACACTCTATTTTGGCTGAAATGTCTGTGTCTGTCTGGGCCATACCTAGAACATGTCTGTACACACTGGGCGTGTTCAGTGAACTGGTTTTCACAGCTTTTAAAATCTGTTCCCTTGGCCTTTCAGACAATTCCTAATTATTAATTGTCCTCAGAATAAATAGTATTGTTCCTGCTCATGAACAGTGCTGGTATAATGGATGGAGAGCAGCAGATGCAATGCATCTTAACTCAGGGTAAGGATATTTCACTAGCCCTGGTGAAAGCTTGACATTGAAAACAACTCTTGGGGAACTGTCAGGGCAACAATAGAAAAGGCATTAACGATTTATCAGCGTGTCATTAGCCCTGCTCGTTAGACTTGACAAAGCACCAAGCCTATAGATCATTATTATGTTGTACAATAGAGGAATTGGAGTGGAAGTGGAGGCGTGTGACCTCCAGGCTCCATTAAACGGCATTAAGGGAAAGATCAGTATCTAAAAGGTACAAAATCATAATAATTCTCTTTGAGCATTTTGGATTTGTTTATTCTTATGTCTCTTGGTTATCAATGCAGAAATTCTCAACAGAAGCTCAACAACTGAAGCACAGTGTTGAGAAAGAGAATGAGTTCCCCTAAACAACATTGTCATTTCTCATTTTTAAAGCGAATTTTGGTTTTCTTTGTGCACTGAACTTCTCTTTCCTGGGTGGTTGTAGCCAACTTTGAACTTAGGTTTCCCCTTATAAGAAAAACTATTCAATGTCTTCCAGATGTTTTATGAGAGATAGTTTCAAGGAATCACAACACACAAAAATCAATATTTTTCTCCTTAAAAGCACATTTTTTTAAAATGAAACTTTCATGAAGGAAGCTGCCCAGAGAAGCTGTGGCTGCCCCATCCCTGGAAGTGTCCAAGGTCAGGTTGGACAGGGCTTGAAGCAACCTGGGCTAGTGGAAGGTGCCCCTGCCCATGGCAAGGGGGTAGAACTTGATGGGCTTTAAGGTCCCTTCCAACCCAAACCAATACGGGATTTAGTTCAGCTGTTTTGGTTCAAAGGCCTCTGGTTTTATTCATCATTCAAACCCCACAAGTGCATTAATGTCTGTGTTTCACTGCACACACTAACCTCTGTGGAGTCTGAGATCATCTGCTTCAGAAGTCCAACTCTTTTAAAACGTCAGGAAGAAACTCTCCCATCCAAGCCCTGCAGTGTGACTCCTTCATTTCCCCTCTGAAGGCCAGCCCGGTTTGGAAAATTACATTTTACCTGCAGATATTTGTAATAAAGAGGAGCCAAGTGCTGCTCTTGTTTATGTGTTGACTGTAGCAAAACTCATCTGGTGCTTAATGTTGTGTTGCTGCTCATTGTGCCATCAGTCTGGGAGCCCACTGAAATGTGGGATTTCATTTCTGGACTCGCTGCCCTGGCAATAAGTGTGGCTTGTGTTGCACACAGGGAAATGGGGAGGGACGTCAGAGCAGCTCCCCAGGCCCTCCGCACCCCCTGCTCCCCAGCACTACCATTTGTTTGATTTTAATTTTGGGTGACTGCGTTACTCCAGCACATGTTGATTCCTAAACACCTATTTTTATTGATTCAGGCCAGTAAAGCTGTCAGAATAATGCAGTAATAACACAATAAAGCAACAGTAGGACTTTGTGTTGCTTGGCTACAGAACAGCCTCATCTAGAGGGGGCAGTGAGGCCTCAAGGCAATGCCCATCCTGGAGCTACAGTTTGGCACAGAAATACACATTTAGGCTTGATTTGGGGTCTGATTTTCACAAAACTTCAATGAATGTAAATACCAGCTGTGAGTGTTCATCCCTCAATCAATTAGGGGGTGTCTAATGACCAACCAAAGGGAAACAAATGGGAAATATATTCAATATCCAGGGCTGGTCCCAGATGTGAATATTGTGTAAAATTAGAAAAAGTTCCCAAGCACTTCTGAATTAAGCTGGTGTAGAAACACCAAGGAGAGAAAACCTATTGGTTTGCTTTTGCCTAAAAATTCACAGTGATTTTCCTCATTTTAGCATGGTTTCCATCACTGTAGGTTCCAAACCCAGTACTTTTGGGGGTTGTTTTTTTTTAATTCCTGATTTTAAAGTTGGCTGTTTTAAGCACTGTTTTCTATCCTAATTCAGTACAATGGTTATATTTTATGTTTGAAAAGGAAATGTGTCTGAAATAGGGGTTGTTCTAACCCAGAATGACTTTAACTCTTTATGGACCACTGGGAGGAACTGAAGGAACAACAATTTTCAGTTAGAGGTAAGAGAGACTTAAATGTGCTCAAGGCATGACTGGACATGGCATTCAGTGACACTCAGGTCTGGGCTGGGTGACAAGGTGAGGATCAGGCACAGGTTGGACTCGATGGCCTTGGAGGTCTTTTCCAACCTCAATGATCCTGGGATTCTGTGAATCTGTGATTAAAGTACCTGCTTCCCTCCCTGGGGATTTCTTTGGGGGTTCAGTTGGCCACATGCACCCCCCAACTCAGTGCATAGGGACGGGAAAAGAGGGAGAGGATCCTTAAATCTGACTTAATAAAACCCCCATATCTGCAAATGGGTAAATGAAGAGTCTGAGCAATGAAATAATAAAATAACTTTTGATTGACACATTGAAAATAAGCTCCAGGTGCCTGGAGCCCCTGATTTACCCTGTGAGTGACGCACAGCAGGCTCTGCCACGGCTCCTTCCACTGCAGGTGACAGCTTAAATATCCATCAGGTGTCAGGAAACAGGAATTATAGATAGAACTCCTGGTTTCCTACACCTTCAATAAGGATATTCAGGATGTGTCTTTATCATTTTACTTAGTGAAGCAGAATACAGGTAAGGAAGGAGGGGTTATTCTGTTCCAGCTGCAATAATTATGTTAAAACTTAGTAGTAGGATTTGCTAAGTGACAATAATTGTGTTAAAACTTAGTAGTAGGATTGGATAAATGAAATTAATTGCCTTATTTAATGGAAAAAAACTAACAGTGTTTTTAAAGTTCAATGGGTTTTTGAAAATTAAATGGGATCTACAATAGATCATATTTTAGTTAAAAAAGAAAAAAATTTAAATGTAATTTTGTATTTTAAAATTTATGCAGTAGTTGCAATTAAATGGAAAAGAAACAGTGTTGGGGCTTAGGTGATGTCACTGCTCAGGTGAGCAAGTCTGGGAATCTTGGAGAAGCCAGGTTGAGATGCAATTCTCCAATTCTTTATCTGCACGTCTCTGCTCATTTCCCTAAAATAAACACTGAATTTTTATGCAGGAAATCAGCCATTCGTGGTCTTTACTGAATAAAACAAAAGGGAAATATTTAGATTTTCTTTTTCCAGGATTAATATGTTTGTTGCCCAAGTATTATCTTAATCCTGAGCTGTCCTTCAACAATATATTGGTGAGAGCCATGGTTCTGTCAATGCATTTTATTTAACCAGCTCAGATTATTTATGAGATGTTTGCAATTCTGAGCCCCAAAGAGTAATAACGTGCCCAGAAAAATTAACATAAAATCTCCCCTGACAGCCCCCAAATAATCAAATTCTTCTGTCAACAACATGCCTGAATACTTTGCATCAACTTAGTCAAAGTTTGTTGGAATTACAGATTTAGCAGGAGGCCCAAATCTGCTGGTTGGAGAAGGGTTCATTTCCAAGTTAAAAGATTGTTCTCTTTTGCAGAGCCTCCATTGAGGTCTTTGTACACCAAAAACTGGTCAGGAGAAATGAAAACTGAGGTTGTACAGTGAGATGTTCTCTCTCTGCAACTCCCTGAAAGGAAGGTGCAGCCAGATGGGGGTCAGGCTCTGCTCCCAGGGAACAAGGGGCAGGATGAGAGAGAACAGCCTCAAACTGTGCCAGGGGAGGTTCAGGTTGGATATTGGGGAAATTTCTTCATGGAAAGAGTTGTCCAGTCCTGGCACAGCTGCCCAGGGAGGCGGTGGAGTCACCTACCCTGGAAGTGCTCAAAAAATGTGTGCATGTGGCCCTTGAGGTTTAATGATGAACATGGTCGTGCTGCTGGTTTATGGTTGGACTTGATCTTAAAGATTTTTTTTCCAACCATGTCAATTCTGTGATTCCATGATTCTGTGCATCCAATGGGAAGCCCCCTGACTCCAACCCCCTTTTGACAAGTAACGTTTTCAACCTTCCAGCAGCAAAAATTGCAGAATTGTATTTTCTCCCAAAACTTTAATTGGTGGGTGTCAGTAATTCTGAGAAATTCAGGAATCCTGTGTAACCAGGATGCACAAAGAGGTGTGGGAGCAAGAGTTGGATTGGATCAAAGCACAAATTGGGGCTCATTAGCTGCCAGTTCACTACTTGTCCCAAACAGAACCAGACGAGTTTTCTCCTCTTTTCCCTTCAAAGATACTTTGGCAGCCCAGGACACTCAGGAATAACTAAAATATTAGATATTTTAAACATGGTCAAAGAGTACAAGCCAATTTTAATCAAATACTTGAAACTCCTTCAGGATCTTTGTGTTGGGGGATGAGCAGGCTGTAAATAATGGAAACATTAGGGATAATTTACACTCCTGGACCAACCCTACAGGATTAAAATCTCCTGGAGCTGTTTACCTTGAGAAAAATGACAGCATTTCTGAGGGCTGCTGGTTCCTTGAGAGAAGATTTGAAGCAGAGGCTGCACTTGGCTTGTCCTCATCCACTATCAATTCCAGTCCCCACAAAGACATTTGCTCCCATTATTATGATATCCCTGACCTTTCCTGCCCTTGAAGGATTGGCACTGTGGTTCTGAAGACAGATTCAATTAACAAACCCGATGGGTGTTGACCTTTCCAAGGGTGTTATTCTGGCCTTGATTTGCTTGAGGGGAAATATATTTCTTTCTTTCTTGTATAAAAGTGAAATAACAGATAAATAACCAAAACTTGATTTGTAGTTGGGAAAAAAAAAAAAAGAGGAAAAAAGAAGAAAGAGAGGAAGAAAGGAATTAACTGGTTGAGATAGACACTGGGATTGGTGAATGGCCTCAAGACTCTGCACTGGGATCACTCACTGAAAAAGTTGCCATCCATCACCATTAGAGAGAGGTTGGAGGATTTCTGGAGTAGTTTTTCCAGGGAATTAGGTAACAGAGAGCTCAGTGCTTGCTGTGGTTCTGTGAACTCTGTGATTGATTTCCTGCAGCCTGACGAGGAAATTTCCTTTTTGCTGCTCTTTCACATGTTACAAACCAGTCTCACCCCAGCACATCCCACTGGGATGGGGAGACAGGGGGGTGGGGCAAGAGCCCCCACAGGCAGATCAGGACCTGGGCCAGGACTGGGACTGGGACCGGGACCACGACCAAGACCAAGAGATCAGGACCAGGACCAACACTGGGACCAGGGTCAGGACTAAGACCAGAACCACAGTCAGTATCAGGACCAAACCAGGAACAGGACCACAACCTGGACCACAATCTGGACCAGGATGCTGGGCAAAAAATGCATAGGCAGCAACTGTTTTCTTTTTATTCACAAAAGTATATTCTATATTCCAAAAAAATGTTAGTTTTATACTTCAAAGCTTCTTCCCTTCTCCTTTTCCCCTCTTCCCACCATCCACATTCTTGGGAAAAGCTCAAACAGTGCTTTGTTATTCTTTAAAAATGACACAATTATTAGACAAGATTAAGAGAAATTTTGAGATGACCACACTCAGCATCTAAATATGTATAATTATTGTTATTTATATTACTATTTATAATTACCTTAATTATTTTCATAATTTCCATGCTATCATATTAAAGTATTAAGTTGAATCCTTTTCAAATACTCATCCTGAATTTATAGCTTCCTACCTGAGTACCAGTTCATTCCACCAGTTGTGCCACAATCAGGAATGTCTTTTCACTGATTTGTATTATTTCTGTTAAAGTCACTTTAATTCTTGAAGTCAGATTTATCTTCTTTTATTTTTTTTTCCAGGCCTTTGATTTGTGTCAGTTAGATGGTCATTATCAAAGGATAATTAGGGTTTTTCTACCCTTCTTCCACACCCTGTTTGGGAGGAGCTTTCAGGAGGAAGGCTGGAACCCATTTCTTTATCCTAGATCTGTGACAGCAAAGACCAAGCTCCACGGTCAGGGCAAGCCAAGATAGGCAGTAGCCCAAAATACGGATTTTATGGAAAATTTGTGTGATGCTTGTTCATTTAAGATTATCCACAGCCCATCAATCTGATTTTATACTGTTGGACAAAGAGAGAGGGGCATCCCTTGCCATGGGGCATCATAAGCCAAAGAACTTTTATTCCTTCTTCTTTCTTTCCTGTTTGAGTGCCATGAATTTCCTTCTTTCTGTTTTCCGTCTCCTTTTCTCTGAATGTTTTTCTCTGCAGATTTAAAAAGTAACAAACCCCCCTACTCAGTTACACAAGGTCTGCCAATTCCCTTCCTCAGAGCCAGACTTAATGATTGATGGGCCTTTCTAATTGATCTGCCTCTCTGGTGTCTGGATCATGGCTAGGAAAGAAGAGGTGGAATCTTCCTGTCCCAGTTGGAAAGAGGAGAAAGTGTTTCAGGTTGTGAATGTTCATAATTCTACAAAAAAACCCTGAAACCAAAAGATTTCTGACTTGGACATTGTGGTAGACGAAGGAAAAGGTCAATTTTACCATTAATTCATGAAAATATTTCTTTACAGGTGGTGGAAAATGTAAAATCTTATTATGTCCTATAACTGTAAGCTGAGGTTACCCAGGGAAATCAGGGAAGCCTTTGCTGGAGGAACAGATGGAATTAGGAGTTACAGACTGTGGTTTTGTACCCCTTTGTACTGAGCACTTACAACCACTCTGATCAAATTTGAAGTGAATTAACTGACCTTCCATTTCCTAATTTATTTGTTGTTGGATCATATAATGTTTATTCTTAAAGAAGAATATTCTTAGAATGAAGAAATTATTCCTAATCTCTGATTGTACATTAACTTGTGAGTTCAGCACAGATTTAGGGCACTTGCATTACTGAAAAGCAGAGTGACAGATGTACAGTGATGCTATTTATACCAATTCTAACACATACATGGTGTTTATTTCTTTCAAACACCTATTGATTACTAATTTTTTGCTCAATGCAGGCAGCAGTACAGATGTGATTTATGAGGGATTTATTTCCAGTTTTGACAGCCACTGCAGCCTTTTCTGCATAATTTATTCCAGTGTAGATTAAAGGTGACTTGATTTGTTCTTGACTTGGAGGGTTTCTCTCTGTGCCTTTTGCCCCCAGCATGGAACAGAGCACTGAACACACATTTTGTGCCCAAATCCTTCTTTTTCCAGCCTTGGACTCATCCTGATATTGTGCATGCTGAGTTCCACCAGGAAAGGTAAACACTGAGTCTGAGTTTGTGCCAGGAAGTCACAATAAGCTGCTCCTTGGCAAAATATTTAATCGTGCTCAAGTTGGATGCTGGGCCCTCCCACATGGCTTTATTTTGGCATTGCAAAGTGCACATTTTAAAGGTCAGACTCTCTGATTTCCATATTTTTCTGTTGCCTTTTTTCCTGAGAATTCAGTTCCTTTTATTAGTCTGTTATCTAATATTTCACAACCAGGACTTCTGACCTTTTCTGTAATTCTTTTATCTCTGTAAATGAGCTGCTTTTCTGCCCCTCAGTCCAACAGACACTCTCATATACCAATTTTGGGGTGCATTGGGAAGAGTGTGACCAGCAGGGTGAGGGAGGGGATTCTTCTGCTCCGATCAGCTTAGTGAAGCCACAATTGGAGTATTGTGTTCAATTTTGGGCTTCACAGTTCAAGAAAGACAAGGAGCCCAGCAGAGGCCACAGAGATAATTTGGGGTTTGGAGCATCTCTCTGATGAGCAGAGATTGCAGGAACTGGGCCTGGTTAGCCCAGAGAAGAGAAGGCTGAGGGGATCTCATCAATCCACACAAATATCCTGACATCCAAGGGGTGTCAGGATGGTCCCACACTCTGTTCAGTGCTGCCCAGGGACAGGATGAGGAGTAAGGGCCAGAAACCAAAACACAACAAGTTCCACCTCAACACGAGGAAGAACTTCTTTCCATGGAGGTGGCAGAGCCTGAAACAACTGCCCAGGGAGGGTGTGGAGTCTCCCCCTCTGGAGACATTCCAACCCCACCTGGACCCATTCCTGTATCACCTGCTCCAGGTGACCCTGCCTGGGCAGGGGGATGGACTGGGTGATCCCCAGAGGTCCCTTCCAACTCCAAATATTCTGGGATTCTGGGATTCTGCAATCTGAACTTGGAGTGAGAGCCAGGATATGGGGATTCCAGGAGGAGCAGGTGAGGTGCACACTGAGCCCATCAGCACTGCACTGGCATCTATCCAACTACTCCAAATGTAGAAGGCTCCAACTTCAAAGAGTCCAACTTCTAACAAGAAATAATTTAGTTCTTCTCTAAATTCCCAGGGTTTAGCTGTTCCAAGTTCCAAACAAGACAGGATCCAAAGCAGTTCCAGCCATAATGTCTGGGTTTCACTCTCTGCTTTACTGACCGTAACAGATGCTCATCAGCTGGGCAGGAGCTGGTAAGAACCCAGAGGGATATGACTAAAAGCCTTGATTGCAAGTCAGTCTTGTGTAAATAGCAGAACCAGGGCTCTGGAATGGGATCAAACAGCCACAAGACATTGAGGCATTGAAAAACACTCTCAGAATTTAAAGCACTTATTTTCTATTAACTGTTAAAGCCACAGGCTTTTTAGAAATATAAATATATACACAAATGATCTATTTTGGGTCACTATACACAACCATTTCTTGGGGTTTTCTCTTTAGTAGTGTGGATGGTATCACTATTTTTTTGTTGTTCACCTTTCAGCATATCAGGGAATCATGGAATCACAGAATAGTTAAGGCTGGAAAAGACCTTTAGTTCATCAAGTCCAACCATCAACCAGCACCACCATGTTCATCACTAAACCATGTCCCCACGTGCCACATCCACACATCCTCTTAAAGCCCCTCTTGTCCTGACCAGTCCCAATGTCCAAGTTTTCAGGTGTTGACATCTTTTCTCTTCCCCTCCTCTCAGACATTTGGTGCTGGTGTCACCCCCCAAGGCTGTGCAGGGGGTTGTGCTCCAGCTCTGACCCCCTTCTCCTCTCCAATTCCTTGCTATTTTGAGCCCTGAGATGTCAATAATGACCATCCTGGTGGAGCTGAGAAGACTCCCCATCTCAGCTGCTTCTGAGAAGAGTTGCTGGTTTTTCAACCTTTCCTTAAGAAAAACTCAAGGAGAATCAATTTGCTTCAAGAGGTTTGGCTGGGGAGGGTCACCTGGGGCTGGGGCACAGCAGAACACACCTCCCACTCCCCAGGGAACAACACCTTTGTGTGTGGCTATCAGTTTCCCTCATCACTCAGCACAGGAGCTGTGTCATCATTGCCTTCTCTCTCTTTTTCTTCTCATCTTCCCTACAAATCGAGGAATGGTTCACACATGTCTCCCCGGGATTTGTGCAGATCTCTAAAGCAGTGAATTAGGTATTGAAGGGAATTAGAGACAGAAATAACATGTATTTATAGATCATAAAATCTAAGCTCTGGAAAACAGACAGTAAATTACATTTAAGTGATTTTCTATTTCTCAGATATTAAAAAAGGACCATAACACTTATGGGTGTTTGGATGACCATTCTCAGATCTAAATGACACTGCAGTACTTCCCCAAACTGTGTTTTTTGATGAATGAATGTGAGCAGAAAGGAAAATTAGAAATGTGCCAATCTAACACCAGCAGTGTTAATTTTCTACAGCTTTGTCATTTACTTGCAAGAAACTTAATATATTTTTTCTATAGCTTTATCATTCCTTTTTCTATCAAAGCTCTACAGACTGTAATATTCTGCTCAGTGAACTGAAATATCTGTCAATATAAAAACATCTCCTCATAAAAGCATTGGAGCTGTTATGGGGTGTTGTTATGTACCAATATTACCTGAGGAAACATTGAAAGGGCTGAAGAATAGATTTCTTTTTTTTCAGGGAGAGTGGAAATCAAAACTTCTAAATTAAAAATACAATTTTTCTTGCTTTAATTCAATAAGGTGTTTTATCCTCAAACCAAACTCATATGCACGGGGGGAAGAAGCAATCCTTTAATGAGAAATAACAACAAGAAAATACTTTATTTGGTGTCTGGACACACCTGCTCTGAGCTGTGTCCAGGACTGATGCCTCATTCCTTCTCCTTTACATGATATTTCCACTCCCTGGAGACCATCCAGGAATGTCTCACATCCCAGTCAGCCCTGGGTTCTGCTTTCCCCCCTCCAAAACCACAGACTTTACGTCTTTCCACAGCAAATACAGTATTTTTTGTGCTTTAGGAACCTTCGTGTTTCATTGCAGGGAGCTCTGAGCAACCTGGCCTAGTGGAAGGTGTCTCTGCTCGTGGCAGGAGGTTGAACTGGATGGGCTTTAAGACCTCAGTCTGGGATTTTATGATTCCATGATTACTTCGTGCAAATAAACCCCATATATTGGTAAAATGACACAAAGCCTGCTGTGCTCAGGTCGAACATCTCAGATGCCATCCCTAAACCTCATCTCAAAGAGGGACTGGGAGGAGGCTAAGGGAGGAAAAGCAAGTCAAGTTAAATGAGCTGTGGCTGCCTTCACCCTTGTCTCAAAGAGGAGGAAGTTTCAGCAAAAATAGATCACAGAGTCACATAACATATATGGATGATGTGGGTAGAAAATAGAGCACGTTGGGGAAAAGTTTGGTGGGAGTCAGAGACATCCTGACATTCATTTCGGGAGAATTGAGTTACTGCTTGTATTTCCACTCTGCTGCCTGTGATAACACAGCACACACTATTCCAGCCTGGTTTGATTTCAGTTCATACATATTCCAGTTTTTTGGGTCATTGGCTCTGTTCATGAGTTGAACAACACACAGCATAGTGCACACTGTAAATATTAGAGCTGCAGGTTGGTATGGTGCGAGGTGCTGAGATAATGCAAATATGCTCATTGCCCTTCAAATTCCAGTCAGTGAAAAGTCCCCACGTTGTCATTTTGAGAAAAGGGATTGGTTTTTTTCCCCATCTTATTTACAGTGCATGGTTCACTGGTAAAGGCTGTTAGGGCTGAGATTGCTGAAGGGACTGGACCTCAAATATGTTTGAAGACATTCCCTGGATGGAGCTGAAAACAATTAGAATGATGGCAGTGATGAGTTCATTACCTGGAGTCAGACAATACATCAGGTATGGAAAATGTGGGCACTCCCACCTGATTTTACCTCAGCATTCTGCACTTCATGGTATATTTTCACAAAGGGTGGGAATTCAGGAGTGTGTCTGTCAGTCCAGTTGGTTTTCCAGACAGGGCTTGGGGTGGAGCTGCTGAGGAAGCCCCTGTGTGCTGCATAGGGGGCACTGACCTTCTATTGGCCCTACCTGGGGGTCCTGGCCCTGAACTGTTTTCCTTGGGAATATCCCAGCCCGACATTTCCATCCTGGCGCATTTTGATTACAGCTGCTGCCAAGAAATTTAACTGAACATTGCCTCCCCTCTGTTAAACACAAAGAATTGTACCTGAAGAGAATCATGGAATCACAGAATATCCTGAGTTAGAATCCACAAGGATCATCCAGCCCAACTCCTGGCCCTGCCCAGGACACCCCAGCAATCCCACCCTGTCCCTGAGAGCGTTGTCCAAACACTCCTTGAGCTCTGGCAGCCTTGAGGCCATGACCACTGCCCTGGGGAGCCTGTTCAGTGCCCAGCCACCCTCTGGGGGAAGAACCTTTTCCTGACATCCAACCTAACCCTTCCCTGGCACAGTTCCAGCTGTTTCCTGGGGTCCTGTCCCTGCTCACTGTGCTACAACTGCTCAGCTCAGGGTGTATTTAGAACCAGCTAAAACATCTGGGAAGGGTTTTGGATGGGAAACTCTGAAAGTAATGCCTGTTTGTGGAGTGACAATGACAACAAATATATCACCTATTAAAGGTAAACTTAAAAAAACCCCATATATATTCATGCACTGGGAATTAATTTTAATTTATTATTTATAATGCTGTGGATGTACTTGCAGCAATACTTTAACAGCCCATTAAAACACTTTAAGTGGAGATGACAATGCTCAGCTTGGTGACCTGAAGTGTTTTGCTTTTTACTAAGGTTTAAACCACTGAAGAATGTTTGGAAGGAGGCTATTTGTTAATCCTTTGCTTTCACAATAAGTTACTTAACAACAGCCAAATAAGCATGAAAAGAGACAGAAATAGTCAATTAGAACCCAAAGGCATCTGAAATAAAGAGCTGACAAACAAGCTGCAGGATACAAACCCTTGTGCAGACATAAGGCAGAGCAGCATCACTTCTCCTGGAGACTGGGAGTACCTGGAGGGACATTCAGCTGACACTCTGCAGAGCTGGGGATTTAAATTCCCCCTCTGCCATGGCACAGTGGGGGGGATAAAGCCTTCAGCAGAGGTGTTGGCACAGCAGAATTCCTGCTGGACTGGAGCAGACACTGTTCTGCCCCATGCAGAGGGTCTGGGTACAAAGAACCTGACAGAGCAGGAGGTGGAGCAGTTTGTGCTGGGTTTGGGAATATCTGACGTGTAAGAGTAAAGCTGGACTGATAACTTACCATGTTTACTCCTTCCAGCTTCCCAGGAGCCCTGAGAAATCCTTGTGCTGAGGATTGACTCCTATGTGTGGAGGGCATGGAAGAGGAGGTGAGCAATTAATATTTTTACCATGATTCCCACAGTAACTCCTGGTTCAGCCTGAGATTATTTCTCTGAGCGATCTGCACAAAAATGGGAAAATGCCGGAAAGATGCAGAGTTGTTACATATCCAAAGCTCTTTGAGTTACTGATGCACAGGAGAAAGCAGTTTAGGTTTATTTTTTGGACAATGCTCTCGGCTACTCTCTTCCTGTCTGAGCTCAAGGAGCATTTGAACAACGCTCTCAGGGACATGTGGGATTGTTGAGGTGTCCTGTGCAGGGCCAGCAGTGGGACTTCATAGTCCTCATGAGTCCCTTCCAGCTCAGCATATTCTATGATTCTATGACTCTTCATTTGAGATAAAGGCAATAACATAATCCAACATGCAAGAAACAAAGCACCTGAGTCCCATTCGTTTACATGCATCACTACGAAAAATGAACACTTGTGTCTCCAAGTCTGGATTCCAGAGATCTGCTGGACTCTTCTGTGTTTGGTATGGGACTGTCTAGGTACAAGAAATTCAAAGAAACCCAGACTGATTTGGTTTGGAAGGGACACTAAAGCCCATCCAGTCCCAACCCCTGCCATGGGCAGGGACACCTTCCTCTATCCCAGGTTGCTCCACGCCCCATCCAACCTGGCCTTGAACATGTCCAGGGATGGACTAGCCACAGTTTCCCTTGGAAATTATATCTACTATTTCCCAGTACTGAGTTGTAACTGTTAAACCCCCTGTCCCAGCACAGTACCTGCCCCAAATCCCCCAGAATTGCACCAGCAGGGGCAGGTCCCAGCACTATCCATGAATCCAGCTGGTGCATCATCCTATTGTCTATAAATTGCCTCATGTACAGGGATGTGCTGACAACAAGTAGTTTTTACTGTTATCTCTCAGTTTCTATTGAAGGCCTATTATTGGGTTTAATCGCTGAAATGCATTTGCTAATGAACTTGCTGATAAACTCACCACAGTTAATGTTGGCAGGTTTTTATCTTCCTTTTCTTTTGGTTATTGTCTTTTCCAAATCAAATAACTAAATAAATGCATTTTAAAAGCTGCGGCAGCTGATGGCAACTTGGTTTTTTTTCTGCTTTAGTCAAATCATGAGAGTAAGTTCAGTTATAATTGCTCTATGAGAGTAAGTTCAGTTATAATTGCTCTATGAGAGTAAGTTCAGTTATAATTGCTCTGACGTGAAGAAAGGTTAATGGAAATTTTAGTAGCAATATCAGCTGAGGGGAATTTGGGCTGCTGACCTTTGTGCTGAAATGACACCACGCTCACTGCCAGGCTGGCTGCCACGCCCAACCATGAGGTATCCAGTCCTTGGCACTGGGAGAACAGTTTGGAAGAACTCACAAAGTTTTAACTAATTCAAGTAGTTCCCAGGTCTGAAGAGTCTCCAGAGACAAGCTGTTCCTGGCCACCAGCATGAGTAAAGGTTGGACTCGATGGCCTCAGAGGTCTTTGCCAACCTAAATGATTCTGTGATTCTGTGAGAATGTCTGGGCTGAGGTAAAAACACAGATGACTTTGGAAATTCAATGGGACGGGAGAGCCTGGAAAACTTCATGTGGTGCTTGTTCATCTCCAGCTGCCCCAAGGATGCTCTGAATCCCTGGGGGCTTTTCACATACCCTGGGCAGCTCTCATGATTTATGACACCCTTTTTGAACATTAGGAGGCTTCAGCCTCACACGTTGTAAAGCTCAAATTAAAATGTGTCCCTCTGAGCTTTCACAGGGTGTGAAAAGCCCCTAAAGTGAGGTGGGAAATGAGCAATGGGCACACACTGTGTTCTGCATCACAGGTAATGGCAGCCCTGAGTGTGTCCTGACAGGTTTTAGCTCTCACTCTACTTGTAATGATTTGAAGAGCATCCTTTAGAGTTCCTTTACTTGGGGTTAGTTGAGATCAGGATCTACAGGAACATTAAAATGGTCAATGTCTCTGTGCTCTTGATGTCTCTGACACAACAGAAAAATAATTACTGCTCGTGGAGGGAAAATTTGAGATAACTCACCTTCAAGGATACAGCTGAATTCACATCCCAAAGTCTTGGCTCTGCTTCTCTCTGCCTCTGCTTCTACTGCTGGGAAAGGAGCACAGACACAAAGTGCTGAAACCTCAGGAACTGTAGCCTGGTGGAGGTTGGGCTCCAGGTGGAGGAAACGGCCAGGGGAGGTTTAGATTAGATATCAGGAAAAACTTCCTCATGGAAAAGGTTGTCCAGCCCTGGCACAGCTGCCCAGGGCAGTGGTGGAGTCCCCATCCCTGGAGGTGTTCAAAAAATGAGTGGATGTGGCACTTGAGGATGTGGTTAGTAGTGAGCATGGTGTAGGGCTGGTTGATGGTTGGACTTGGTGATCTTAAAGGTCTTTTCCAACCTTAAACGTTCCATGATTCTATTTGGGCTCATGTCCTAGTTAGAGCAGCTGGGACCAGTTCATCACTGTGTGGATGTAACCCACAGTGATTGTATTCTACACCCAGGAGCTGTTAACAACAGACCATTTGCAGCAGCTGCCCAGAGCACAACTGACCCCTCAGGCCATTGGCTGTGGTTTGGAAGGGTGAAAACTGCAGTCTTTTGGGAGAGCATCTTGCTCAGCACCCCACTGGTATTATTTGGGCTTCACCACGAGCAGTGGGGATGCTGAAGGTGGCAGCATGGACAAGTCTCCTTGGACACCCTTGTTTCCAGGGACAAATGTCCCAATTTCTAATGCACACAACATTTTAGAGGTTAAAAATGAGTCCCAGCAGGTCGTGGCAGTGATGGGACATGACCAGCCATCCCACCAGTACCATCCATCCAAGTTACGCTGCTCTGCTACTTTAATGAACAACTTTAGTTTATAAATACAGAGATGTTTATGAGAAAAATAACAATCAGGGAGCTGAGAGACAACGGACTTCACCTTGCAAGAAGGGGATGAATATTGAAGGAGGAGATAGGCTGGGAGCTTGTTTTTGAAGGTTAGGATGGTTTTCCCTTTCCTTTTGTTTCTCCCCCATTCATTTCAAAGAGAATTGCACAGAATAATAATCTGCTTGTTTTGTCTGGGTGATAATTGCATTGATAATTTAGTACAATTTAAATAATCAGATTCAGAGCATTTTGTATGTCAGAGCCTGGGAAAGGGGGTCCTTTAATCTCCAAAGATGCATATTCATGATGCCATTATAGATAGAGCTGAAGGAATTACAGCCCCATTGTCTGCTTCAAACAACCCACCCACCCCTGCTTTTTAAAACAAAGTCAAACACGAGATGATTGATTTGTACTTCCCCAGTTCCTCTCCTCTCACTTTGGCAATGAATCCCTTTATCTGTCACTGCAGTCGGCCCAGCACAACCTACACTCAAGTTTAAGTGCTGCACAACCTACACTCAAGTTTAAGTGCCTGTCAGGAAAATTCCTGCCTTGATTCCAGCTCCTGTTTGGCTCTTACTGCTGCAGCAGAACCTGTCCTTGGTGTGTTAGCTGTGTCTCGTGTCTGGCTGGTTGGGTTGTGAGTTGTCCTGAAACCAAGCCTGGAATAAAGCCAAGGGCTGCTTCTGCCTCCCAGGATGCTGGCACAGGTTGCCCAGAGAAGCTGTGACTGCCCCATCCCTGGAAGTGTCCAAGGCCAGGTTGGACGGGGCTTGGAGCAACCTGGGCTAGTGGAAGGAGTCCCTTCCCATGGCAGGGGGTGGAATGAGTGGAGCTTTAAGGTCCCTTCCCATCCAGACCATTCCATGATTCCATGATATGAACCATGGGATGTCCCAGCGGCCACCTACATGCCTTGGTTTCTCCTCCATTTGTCATCACTTTTGGGCTTCAATTGGCACGTGGAGGAGCCCCACTCCCTAAGCCACTCTTCATTTTCCAAGCACGGTATATCCCTGTTTTCTAGGTTATTACTGGAGCCATGGATATTAATAAATGAGGAAAAATAACGGTTGGAATCAAGACCACCAGAACAGCCTCGCTGAAGACTGTGGGAGCTTTGATGAGGGTACAACATAGGGATAAGTAAAGACACACCTTGTTGCACAGGAGAATGAATCATGATAAGCAGCATCTCATATCTTTATAAAAGTCAATTTTTGTGTTGGATTTGAACATTTGCTGCATCAAACTTTAACTACTTCATTGTGCAAGATAATGGAAACTCCCTAAGAAGCATCTTTATGGAACAGCATTTGGTTTTCAAGGATTAAAAAAAAAAGTCTATTCTAGAAACATGAATATTAACATAGCCCAGGTCACATAGCTGCAGTTTTGCTGAGTTTAAAATTAAATTTCTTGTATTTTACCACATACTGATGCATTGATTGTGGTACTTTCCATAGGATTTTGTGGGTGTGGGGGGATTTGGTCAAAGGTTGGACTTGATGATCTTGGATGTATTTTCCAGCCTTAATGATTCTGTGATTCTAATATGCATTTCTTGAGAGGGGCAACCACAGGAGAGCCACTGACTTTTATTGAGAGAGAATTTAATAGCAGTAAATCCTGATTTCCCTGTGCTTTGCCACATTGTGGTATTGACATTTTGAAACCCACAGCATGAAGGGGGAGGAATTTTGAAGATATGTGGGAAAATAAAATTTTCTATGAAAATTTTCTATGAAAATATTATATTGAAGTCAGTTGACCCATTCACAGACTGAAGTGTTGTAAGAGCTGGGTGAATAATTTAATGCAAATATCTTTGTTGGCCATTTTTGATCCTTTTGTTCACAAATTGTCTTGAAACAGCTCCTGAATTTTCTCAATGAGCTGGGCTTTTGTCCCTTTGCCAGTGCACCTGGTGGGCCTTTTGGCAGCTCTTTTTCTTTCCATCCATTGGAAGGATGCAAAATTTAGGATTTCTGCATGACCAGTTTCACTGTTGGCTTTCCAAATGTGTTCCCCATTACTGTTATTTAATGTTTGCACAGACCAGTACAAACAATTCCAGTAGGAATTGGATTAGGATTTAAATAAAAGATACAGAAAACAGATTTTTATGCTTAACATATTTTCACAGGAATAGACAATTTATGCCTTGATGGAAGCCTGTGCAGTGTAAGTAGGATAGCAGCAGGAAGGGGGTGGATAAATTAATTATTCTCCATGTACATATTGATTTTTTTATATATGTGTTACTGAGCTGAGTATGAAATATGTGAAATATTGTGTTTTTCTTCTGCTCTTTTTTCCTTCCTTTCTTTCCTTCTTTTCTTCCTTAATTTCTTCCTGGCAAAACCTCAGTGGAGCAGGAGAACACAAAATTTATTGTGTAAAGCAAAGCCTCACTTATACCTCTGGCCAAACACTCTATTGCTGTTGTACTGGATTTATAGTTAAACTGAGGTTTAATCCCTGGAGAACTTAGTCTGCTGTGAAGGCTGAGCTCACACTGAGCAATTCCTAAGTGGGCAATTCAGGGAGGGCTTTTTAACTTTAATTCTTTATGGGGAAATGCTTCTAAAAAATGCTGGTGGTTGAAATATAAAGAATTGCGTTTTTTTCTTCTCTTATATATAAGGCAATTAGTTGTTTAATTACTGAACAAAGTAATGAGATGAGGTGAAACATTTCTCTTTGTTCAGACTTGGCTGTTAAAGTCTTTTATTTCATGCTATGAATGGGAAAAAATCCTCAAAGGGGTAAATACCTTCCAGTGATTACATTAAATTATTGTGTATATTTAAAAGTCCTGAATGTATATTTAAATTAATAAAAAAGGCAAAATATTTAAGAGGCACAGTTAGTCAAGCTCTGGTATCTACTGATAAGACTAATTTTTTTAAAGGAATCACCCCAGTTATTATAAGATTTCTTTCAACTTATGCTTTGTGTTGGTTCCTGAGATCTGTCACACAGAATCACAGAATATTCTGAGCTGGAAGGGACCCACAAGGATCACTGAGTAATTTTGCACCAGCTCTGTCCCATGAGATGAATTTTGTCTGATTCAGGAGAACCATGGGAGCAAATTAGAATTAATACATTAATTTTTAACGTATTACTTCTGGTTTAGAGCATGAGGGTTCAGGCACATCTTTTGGACAGAAGGAGAAACCTGCATTTAAACCCTGGCTGAAGAGGTGGGATTCATTTTTTGTTCATATTAACTTGCAAGGAGATGGAAAAGCTTCATCTCTTGAAGTCTCTGACAATTTTTTCTCTGCACAGAAAGAGTGGAAAAATCTATTAGACCCAACTGGAGTAAATATTACTTGGGAAGCCACCAGCCCCTTCCAGTGTGGAACTGAAATCACAGAATCATTTAGGTTGGAAAACCCTCTCAGACTGCTGATTCCAACTCCAGCTCCTCAGCCCTGCCTGGGATGGCTCAGTGAGGATCAGACCTGGCCCAGTTCTGTGCTAACAGGCTGTTAAGGCAGCTGGCACATTATCGGGAGTGTTTGGAGGCACATCTGGGATTTGTAATTGCAGCAAAGTCTCCCCAAATCCACTCGTTCCACTACAGACTTAAAGGAAAGCAAAGCTGGATTGATCCCTGTCACTTTAGGGGAAAAACAATTAATTTCCAGAGGTTCCTCTTTTTATCAAAGCCTTTTTCTCTAACCAAGTTCAGTGAAGCTCAAACAAGCTCAGCTTCATCCTCTGCTTAAAATTCTCTGCTAAAATGAGAGATTGTAGAGAAAAATCCTTATGAGCTGATGTGCTGAAATCTGTCAATAAGACCATCAATTCCTATTGGCTTTTCTTGTTGTCTGGATGTCAAATTAAATATTAATCACCTTTAATTAATTAGCTATGGATTCAGGACTTAATGCTTTCATGCAAGAAGTTACCATCGAGCTGGGAGCTGTGTTTCTGGCACAGCACTACATTCAGAGCTCTGAAGGGACTGGGGGCACTGGGAGAGGATGTCACCCCTCACTAGTCACCTGAACATCTCCCAACCCTCGTTCCCCTGCTCTACCCCAGTGATTGATTGTGGTGGAGGCTGTAGGGGAAGGAAATGGCTGTAGCTGTCCATCACCAGACATTAAACTGCACGGCCTGGAAATGTTGTGAGTCAGGACAGTTTTGTAAGTACCAAAATTAATGGCTCTTTTTTCTTGGCTGAGGAGAGATCTGAGTCTAATTAGTTTCCTGTCACCAAGCAGCACCTCCAGAAGAGGAAACAGTGGGGAAAAGCAGATGAAGCACAGGCAGAAGATGCATTAATTAAAAGCTCAATTTGCTGTGGCTGTATTTCTCTCTCCAGTTTTCCTGTTTACCTGACTTGTAGCATGTAAAGCTACTGTATTAACTTAGAAATAAACCTGTGTAAAATCAGATTGCTCCGAGACAATGCCTTCCTTCAAGGTAATACTGGGACAGCGCCCATCTTTAAACCATCATAACCACACACTGAACAGCAGAGAAGGAACATTGGGGAACCAATTATCTGAAACGGCCTTGGAGTGATGATGGTTTTTCTGATACTGCTCCAGGACTCCTCTATTTTTAAGGCAGCAAGTGTGCTGGACAGATAGGAGGAATTAGAACGTGTTCGAGTTGATTAGACACTGAAGATGTACAGTTCTTGCTCCAGCACAGTTAATTGTGCTGCAGGTTCCCACCCTGGCTGGAGGAGGTGCGATCCACCAGGAACCACATCTCTGTGAGAGCAGCTGAGCATCACCTTGGTCACAGCATTGATCCCCATGGACCAGCTGAGCTGCACCACTGCTGTCCACGGGAGCCATCAAATTAGGAATGACTCCTGCCTTCAGCCCTACTTCATGATATCTATCACCCTTCTCACTCTCTGCAACTCCCTGACAGGAGGATGGAGTTGGGGGGAGGTCGGGCTCTACTACCAGGGAATAAGGGACAGGACAAGGGGAAATGGCATCAAGATGTGCCAGGGGAGGTTCAGGTTGCACATGAAGAGAAATTTCTTCATGGAAAGTGTTGTCAGGCATTGGAAGGGGCTGTCCAAGGAAGTGGTGGAGTCCCCATCCCTGAAGGTGTCCAAGGAAGGACTGGACGTGGCACTCAGTGCTCTGGGCTGGGTGACAAAAGGATGATTGATCAAGAGTTGGACTCAGTCTTGGAGATCTTTTCCAACCTAAATGATTCTGTGATTCTGTGAATTCTGTACACAGGAATAACTCACATAGTGGGTAATTTCCCTGTTTTGAGGTGTTTGCCATTACTTGATAGAGCACCTTGCACCAAACACCCCGGAAGGCTTAAAACATGTTCCAGCTTCTCAGAGTATTGTAGGAGAAATTCTCTCTGTGGGAATATTAGTGACTTCACCACTGGAGAAAATAAATTCTGCTTTCCCTAAGTAATGCAGCTTATGGTGTGAATCTAATTTTAGATTCCCTCTGCTGCCTCTAAATCTCTGCTCCGTGTCTTTCCCAGCTTGATAGAAGGGCATATTTAATTATCAAGAGTCACATTTGTATGGACAGATCTTTCATCAACAAAGCATATGTCTTTTGGGGTTGTAATTGCTGAAATGCCATTATTCCTCATCTTTGAGTAACTGAACATATAAACCACATCTGCAGTGGCACTGGCAGATGGATCCAAAGCAGGCATGAGGAGGCAGCTGCCTGTGCAAGGAGGGGACTGTGTGGAGGTGGATATTCCCTCCAACTCTGATTCCTAGATCTTAAAATGTTAGGCAAAACTTTGATCCATCACGCCTGTGAGTTATTAATCTTCATTACCATGGAATCACAGAATGGTCTGGGTTGGAAAGGACCTTAAACCCACCCAGTCCCAACCCCTACCATGGGCAGGGACACCTTCCACTAGCCCAGGTTGCTCCAAACCCAGTCCAACCTGGCCTTGGACACTTCCAGGGATGGAGCAGCCACATTTTCCCTGGATAACCAATTAATACAACTAATATTTGTGCATTTCCCCTTGGAAATCCATTGAATCTGCTCCTCTCTGTCTCAAAGCACTTGCTGGGATGTGCTCCTCACCAATACAGTCCAAGGCCTGGGTTCAAATGCAGGGACCCTGCTCTTGTGTGCAGGGGGGTGGGGAAGGAAAAGCCTCTTAGGGCAGTCAAAGCTGCCTGAACCTACACTGAAAAGGCTGTGAAAGTGCCCATGGTGGGTCCAGTTTCATTCACCATGGTGGGTCCATTCTCCCATCCCTCACTTCTTCCTGCTCTGTGTCATCTCCAGTGCAGGACTGACCTTGCCAAGGTTTTGCTACATTTGAAGCAATTTCTACAGGCAAAAAATAATCCAGTCATCATCTTTCCAATATCTACATGGAAAGCTTTCACACCTTAATTCTTAGTATATGTTTCTAATGTGCAAGTTTGTTTTGATAATTACGCAAATAACATTATGAAAATTAATAAAAAAGAATCGAAATCAATTAAAAAGTCACAGGTTGGATGGCACCTCTGAACATTTAACCCCAAGTCCTGTTCACTGCATGGGCAAAGTTAGTGCCATGTTCAGTCAAGCTTTGATTCCCCTCCAAACGCTGTGTGCCAAAAAGTTCCCCTCAGTTTCATTGCTCTCCCATTAAAAAGCTGGTCTTCAGTCTATAAATTTATTTTATTCCTACAGCTACATGAAAAGTCATAAACCAATTTATGAGCTGAGAAATGCTGTTCTCACTGCCATGGCAATCTGACATGTGCCAGCTTTAATTCTGGCTTTGCTAAAGCCTCTGTGTGGTTTGGGGGAGGAGAAGGGATGTGAGACAGCTCCAGTGCTGCTCTGAGAGTGAATGTTCCTCACAGGCAGCACAGGATTTTGACACAGCCACTGAATTAAAACATTAGAGACAGGCATTTAAAAGGTTCTTCTGTTGTCAGGGAACGTGCTGTTGTATCTGCTCACAGAGAGGGAGGGTGGTCGAGGTGGGGGGTACATCCTCCCCTCACATTCTCAGTGTGGGGCTGTGCCTGCCCTGCAAAGTGAACCCTCAGCTCTGTGTCCCCTCAATCAGAGCAGCAGAACCTTTCATCTGCTCATGATCTCAGGGGAAATGGTCAGAAGATCAAGGTGTTGGGCCAGCTCGAAGTCTCTGTTGGGGTGCTGTCCGTGTGTCAGTCTGGCTTTCCTCCAGGCAGCCTCGTTGGGACCCTGACACCTTCCATTGAGCCAGGCTCTCCTCTGCTGTCTCACACTGTGCCACAGCCAGTGTCACATCTTCAACATCTGAGCCACTCTGTGTCCTTCAGAAGGAGCAAAAACCAAAAGATGGGTTTGGATGTGAGATCCCAGTTATGGTCTCTCTTTAGTCTCTCCTAAACAGTGAATTATTTATGCTCAGTTTATACCTTTGCAAGGCCTTGTGCTGCTGCGGCACTGAACCATCCATTAGCCTTCACTGTGGTCCCTCTCCAAACCGTGCTGCCCCTTCAGCCTCTGCTGGGCTCAGTTCCTTCTCTCTGAAAACCTTTAGAATTTTTCAGCTGCAGGACTGAAACCTACTTTGCCCCCCAAATCTGTCCCAGGCCCCTGGGCACCCCCACCTACTGTGTTGTGCTGCTGTATCTGAGTCTGCATCCTGTGACCCTGCCAGCTGGTCTGAGCCCTTCCCCTCCTCACACAGCCTTTGCTTGGCATTCAGACTCATTTTACCCCTGTCCAGCCCAGGGTTTTGCCCTCAGGTCATTAAGTTTTTATTCTGTTTCTGCTATTTTGGTCTTTTCAGTCTCTCTGGGCACAAATGTTAAGAAAACTCAGGCAGGGTCATCACCTTTGAGCCCTGCCTGGAAATGCTGCTGCCCTGCTCAGAGCTCACATGGAGCTGCAACACTTCCCATCACACCTGGAGTCCTCCCCTGCATATCTGTGCTTCATTTCCATCAGTGCATGAAATAAAATACAAATGATAAGCAAGGAAAATATCAAAACCAGACTTGGGGACATTATTTATTGATGGAAAAGGAAGCAGAGTTTTGAAAGAACCATGGAAAGGCTTGGGTTGGAAGGGACCTTATAGACCACCCAGTTCCAGCCCCTGCCATGGGCAGGGACACCTTCCACTAGCCCAGGTTGCTCCAACTCATGTCCATCCTGGCCTTGGACACTTCCAGGAACGGGGAAGCCACAGCTTCTCTGGGCAACCTGTGCCAGGGCCTCCCCCCCCTCACAGCCAAGAATTCCTTTATCAATATCCCATCTAACCCTGCCCTCTGGCAGTGGGAAGCCATTCCCCCTTGTCCTGTCCCTCCAGGCCCTTGTAGAAAGCTCCTCTCCAGCTCTCCAGAGTCTCCCTGGACTCTCTTTTCCAGGCTGGACACCTCCAGCTCTCCTATCCCTTGAGCTGAAAAACCTCCTGAGTGCAGCCAGAGCCTTTGGGTGGGGACTGGATCTGTCCAGGAGTGTGATATCCTGGGCATGGCCTCTGGTTTCTGGGCTCATGGGCTGAAAAACCATAGATTTTTTTAAAAAGCAGAGCCTGGTGAGTGAACACCTGTGAACTTCAACCTGCAGGTGCCCAGCACTTGCCAAGGGATTGGTTTGACTCCCTCCAACCCAGCTGAAGCTGAAATTCCTTCAGTGTTATCTGAGAAAAGCAAGTTCTGTGTTGAGTACAACCTTCTTGCAGTTGTGGCTGTTAAAAATGGGTAAAACTAGGGTAAAGCACCATTTTTCCCACTCCCATTCCCTGCCTCTGCTATCCTGTCATTGCTGTGGTTGCTCATTGCTTGTCCCCAGTTTGTCTTTATGAGCAGCAGCAAAGCAAGGCCAGTGTTGAGACTTCCAGCAAGGCATGAACAAGACAAAAAATAAATGAATTTTTTCGGCTATTTTTGGAGTCACTGCAACAAGACTTTGTCACCCTTTGGGGATTGGTGGATATTGGGAGGTGGTGGAGGGGACTGGGATGTACTGGAAGGAGAACTGGGGGGCACTGGGGGATCCTGAAAGGCACTGCGGGACACTGGGAGGCACTGGGAGAGGTGCTGGGGGATGGGAGGGCACAGGGGGATATCTGGAGACACTGGGGGGGGCACTGGGAGGAATTGGGAGGCACTGGGTCTGCAGGAATTTGGGGTAGGTTAGTGGGTCTGGAGGGGTTAGCAGGGGGTCTTGAGGGGAGTCTGGAGGAGGTTGGGGGGGTCTTGAATGGGTTTTTGGTGTGCTAGAGGGGATCTGGAGGGCATTTAGGGAGTCTTTAAGGGGTTATGGGCAGTCTGGAGTGGGTTTTGGGGTGTCTTGAAGAGGTTTTGGGGGGTTACGGGGGTGTGGAGAGGCTTTTGGGGAGGGTTGGAGGGGTTATGGGGAGTCTAGAGGGGGTCTGGGAGGTCCTGAGTGTATTTTGGGGGTCTTGAAGGAGTTTTAGGGTGGCTACTGGAGGTCTGGAAAAGATAGACTCAGTGACCCCTGTGGGAATCTTCCAACTCAGAATATTCTGGGATTCTGTCCCTTTTTTGCAACATCCATCCTGGAGACTGTCAATAAAATTACCGATCATCAATAACAGAGCTGGGGTTCAGTGCCTTGGAAAATATGCTGCAAAAAATTTAAATTGAAAATATGAAATTTAAATTTAAATCTAATTAAATGACTTGCAACACGCAGCTAATGCTGCAGGGCACAGGAGCGTTCTCCTTTGTTCAGGTCATATCCTATCTTGGGGAATAAATATGGGGTTTTTAAAGGTGCTTCAGCACTTGATTCTTCTTTATGTCAGTTGGAATCAGGAGTCCAAATTCTTTATGGACTTAAATCTATTTTATTATTATCAACAATAAATATATATAGTAAATATATTTACTATATATTTATATTGTTATAAATAATGTATTCTATATATATTATTATCAACATAATTCAGTAATCTGTGAAAAGATTATAAATTTCTCACCCAAAAATCAGGTTGTTTTGGGGGTAGTTTTTCTCCTTCAGGGCAGAGCCACATTTTGCTGTAAATTTTATGACAGTGTGGGGAACATTTGGAGCCTGCAATGGCAATTCAAGGCTTTTACACTGATCTTCCAACTAATTCCACTGTAAGAGCCCCAGTTACTGCCAGGTTGTTGTGCTGGATGGCTGGTTGTAAACGCTCAGGCATTGCCCTGGACCAGCTCCCACCTGGGTTGGAGTTTATAGAAAACCTACAGGACATAAAATAAATGTCAGCCAAGAGAAACATCACACAAAGCACACGGAAGAAGGTCCCTGGGATGGTGCCTTCCAGGACATCCCCCAGCACAAGTTTTACAACCCACCCAAGTCACTGGAGATGGAAAAGTTTCCTTCGGGGTAGAGACACCTGCAGGAAATTGAGGTGAGGTGGCAAGGAAGAAATGTCCTACAGCTCTTTCTATGCTCCAAAGGAGATCCAGAATTTTTAAAGGTTAAGGTCCTGCTCCACATCTCCAACTCTACTTTTCCCATTACAAAAAAATTTTTGTGTAACACTAGAAAAATAACTAAAACCACCCAAATCTATATTTATATATAATATTCTCCTGTTACTTTCAGATTTCTCCTGCCTGGCACATTACCTGAGGACAATATTGGTGAAGTCTAAAGGAGGGTGAGCCAGGTGGGTGTCAGTCTCTTGTCCAAGGTTACAAGTGATGGAACAAGAGGAAATGGCCTCAAGTTGTGCAAGGAAGACTCAGATTGAATATTAAAGAAAATTAAGGAAAAACCCTTCCCAAAAAATGGTCCAGCCCTGGCACAGCTGCCCAGGGCAGGGGTGGAGTCCCCATCTCTGGAGGGGTTTAAATGCTGTGTGGGTGTGGCACTTGGTACATGGGTCGCTGGTGAGTTGGAAGTGCTGGGGGATGGTTGGACTCAATAATCCTAAAGGTCCTTCCAAACTAAATGATTCTCTGGTTCAATGGGACCGCTGTGTCCTGCCCCATCAGTGGAACTGTCCTCTGAATGTCTCCTTTGAAATGAACCCCCCTTTCTTCTCCACAGTGCAACTGCTCATTCTGTGAGGTGTCTGGAAAGGGAAATGTCAGCTTGCTCTATAGTTAAAAATCTCTGAAATATGCATTTTATTAATTTTTCCTCTTCTCCCCTTTCATTATAACACAAAGAAAAGGCGACATCTGCCATAGAGTGTCTGTATTTTAATCACCTGTGAAAGCTTCAATTAACCTGCAGCTAATGAGACTTGACAGTTTTACTAATATTAGAAGATGGGACTGAAGCGATGCAAAGAAGGAACAATTCCCACATATTTTCTGTAGGTCTTTGAAATATATACTTGAAATATGTTCTTGAAAATATGACTGCAGGTTTAAAACCATGCCCATAATTTTCTTGAGAGTAGACATTGAAGTTATAATTTTCTTGTCAGCAATTAATCATGTGTTGAAAAAGGGAACTCAGAGCATTCAGGTGACACACAGAGACTATGAAAAACACAGAGTTGTGTGAAGTTCAGGAGTGAAACATTTATTTATGACCTTCAGAATAACCCTGTCAGAAGGCAGGGTTAGATGGGATACTGGGAAGGAATTCTCCCCTGTGAGGGTGGTGAGGGGCTGGAATGGATTTCCCAGAGCTGTGGCTGCCCCATCCCTGGAAGTGTTCAAGGCCAGGTTGGATGGGGCTTGGAGCAATCTGGGCTAGTGGAAGGTGTCCCTGCCCATGGGAGGGGGTGAGACTGGATGGGCTTTGAGGTCCTTCTAACCCAAATCATGCTATGATTCTGTGATTATCGAACACCATCTGTTCCTGTGCAACCAGAAGGTGAAGCACATCCAACCAGGTAGAGGTTCAGCAGTTCTGACACGGCCCATATCCAGTTTGTCACGGTCCAGACAGTTCTGCTTTGTCATCACAAGTGAGAGACACCAAGATGTTCATCTACAGTGAAGAATCTGGGTTATTAAGGGCCAGCACAAATGTTCACCAATGTCCCTCTTCGTTATTCTGGCAGTAACAGTTTCAAGCACTTCCCAACAATCTCATAAACACAGAGCTACATTATCCACAACTGGGGTCTGAGCACTCTGGGGTCTCTCAGCGCTGCCTTTCCACGAAATCCTCTCTGGCAGGTGGGAATTTTGCCAACTTCTCAGCACAGTGGTAAAGTGTGGTTAGAGGAATTGTGTTCGACTCCATTTGCAGTAATTGCAGGGGTAATTGAGAATAAAGACTAAACAGATAGGTCAGATCTCCTTCTCCAAGTAATTATGTGTGATTCATAGGGAGGATGGGAGAGCACAGAGATAGAAGTGTATGTAAATTTTTGAAGTGATTTCCTAGAGAAAACGATTACAAGGTTAACAGGAGCTTAGCATCCTAAAATTAGAAATTATTTGAAACTCAATGTGTTTGGGGAATTATCCATCACACAGAAATATATAACCATCACACAGAAATATATATCCTTCTCGTTAGAGGCAATTTAGGAGCCAGAAAGCCTTTTTGATTACTGTAAATGGCTCTGGAAGAAAAACATCTTATGGCTGATGTCACTGACAGCCTTGTGCACGTGGTTAATGCACAGCCTGGCTTGGCAGAGCAGACATGGAGTCAGCTTTTCCCTCTGCTCACGGGCACCATCCTCAATTCAAATACTTTTAAGGACAGAGCAAGTCAAGGAACCTCCAAGCACTTTACCCTCTCTGCACTGAAGTCCCTTTTGCAAACTGAAATTCCTGCTGCATGTTAATGAGGAATTTGCACCCCTTAAGCCATCACAACTCGCCTCTCGTTGATATTCTCCTCACACACCACTGGACTGAAGAAACCTTTTGCCAGAATCACACAAGAGGGCTCAGGAAATTTTCCTGAGCACCTGGGAGATGTTTGAATGGCCAGGGAAGCAGCTGGAGGGGGTTTGAGCCATCTCCCTTTGAGCCTCCAGCCCGACACCGTGTCCTGGCACAGCAGATGAACAGGGCAGAGAGTCCACCCTAAAATCAGACTCTTCCCTGCTCTGTGAGTTTTTCCCAGATGTAGTTTAGGTAAAACCTGAGAGAGTTCAAGATTTACAGAAGCTCTTAATTCCCCTAAAGCTGCCTGGACCAAGGGATGCTGCTGGGATGCTGCGTTTAAGTCTGTAAATTGGGAGGGGCAGAGAGTGAAAAAATGTTGATGAGGAATTGTAAGGTTTGTTTTGCCTTAAAAGAAAGATCAATGAGAACTAAATAAAGGACTCAAAGTATCTTCTTGTGGTCCCATGAGCAGGTTTATGTAGGTAACTCTTTTGTCAAACCACAATAACCTTTGAGCAATGTGGGCTCTCAGAGCTCAGATTTGCCATGACCCAGAGAAGTAAGGAGGACAAAAAGCTCCTCACATATTCCCAGGGTGTTTTCCCTCTAAGTCTGCAAGAACTTCTTCAGTGCTTGGTGCAGTTTATGTCAAGGGATGAGTACAGGGTTGGAACTAGATCATGGAATCATGGAATCATGGAATGGTTTGGGTTGGAAGGGACCTCAAAGCCCATCCAGTCCCACCCCCTCCCATGGGCAGGGACACCTTCCACTAGCCCAGATTTCTCCAAGCCCCATCCAAACTGGCCTTGAACACTTTCAGGGATGGGACATCTCAGAATCACAGAACCATCCACGTTGGAAAATACCTCCAAGATGACTGAGTCCAACCTTACCCCACGTGACTCTGTGTGCTGTATCGCTTGATGAACAGTTTTACCTTTGAAACATCAAATATTTACCTGCTTTTCCTCCAGAATAATTTAAAATATATATTCAATCTTTCAGTCAAAATATCAAGGACAAGCTGATGGTTTGGGGCTCCATTTCACTCAGAAAAGGGTTGGCCTCTCACTCCTGACTCCCTTTGGAGGTTGGTGCTGGTGTTCCCTGACAATCAGGCTCAGCCCAGGGTGTCCCAGGGGCTCTATAAGGAACTGTAAGCAAATTACAGATAACTGAGAGCTCGATTTGCTGATTCACTTTGCTCCTCTGGATTTTTGTAACCTCATTTGTAAAATGGGAATAATATTTGTACCATCCTTTCCCATCAATGGATTGAAATGGGTTGATGAGACATAAATATGGGCTGCTCCCTCTCTCTTTCTAAAGAACTCTCTGATTTGGGATAGGTTAAGTTTTTATTATTATTGAATTCTTGAGTTTCAGAAGGCTCAGCTCCAAGATTTTTTTTATTAAACTCATCTGTCAAGATAGAAATACTTTCTGGAGAAGCCTAGGTTGTAAAAGACATATTGGATGAATGTGTGAATATTGTGTCCATAAATGTTTGTTAGGAAAATTATTCCCAACTGATATGACAAAGAGATGAGAAATTAGATCACAAACCTCATTAACCATACAGACACTGAAGGAGAAATGAGGCCAATTAATGTTGGTGGTACTTGTCAGAAGGATGTCATGGTTCTGTTGCCATGCCAGTCACATCCCGCGAGCTCAACGACTCCAGAGACGAGGACTTTCCTCTCACCAGGAGCAACTTTGGATGGATAATGAAAGAAATTTCTGGTTTCCTTTGCTTACATGGAATTACCTCAGTTTATCAGAGGGATGTTATGCTGAAGTTCTGGAAGGGAGTGAAGGCACCAGGGCCAGGGCTCAGTGACCTCCCAGAGCCCCTCCACTCTCATCTTCTGCGGGTACTTCAGTGGAATTAAACCTCTTGCTGCTCTGTTACCATGACAACTCTTCTTTCCATGAAAAAAGTCCTCCATGGTTTGTGATTTGAGCACTCTGTAAATGTGGCTATTAAGCATCATCTACTTTGTACACTGGGAAAAGCAAAGAAGTGAAACACAGACTTTTAAGCTTGGCTATGAAAGGAACTTTTCCACCTGAGAACCAAAACAGAAAACTGGTGGAAATAGTTAAAATCACCAGACTTGAAACCTTTTTTTACGTATGCAGATACATGTGAGAATTAACTCACATCCACAGGTGAGTTACAGACACAAGTACATAGGTGTAGAACTTGGTGGGATTGGTCTCTCAGGTACGAGCACCTCCCTCTGCCAGGGCATTTGAGCTTGAAGGGAACATTCAAACAAAGTGTATGAAAGGCCTTAGCTTGGTTTTTAACTTTGATAAAAATCTCACTCTGCTTAGAAGGGAACTTAAAGTCCATCCAGTCCTATCCCCTGCCATGGACAGGGGCACCTTCCACCAGCCCAGGTTGCTCCAAGCCCCATCCAACTTGGCCTTGGACACTTCCAGGGATGGGGCAGCCACAGCTTCTCTGAGAAATCCATTCCAGTACCTCACCACCCTCACAGCCAAGAATTCCTTCCTAATATCCCATCTATCCCTGCCCTCTAGCAGTGGGAAGCCATTCCCCCTTGTCCTGTCCCTCCAGGCCCATGTCCAAAGTCCTTCTCCAGCTCTCCTGGAGCCCCTTTATGCTCTGAAAGGAGCTCTACAGCCTCCCTGGGTCCTTCTCTTCTCCAGGTGAGCACCCCCAGCTCTCCCAGCCAGGACAGGGGCTCCAACCCTGTGATCACCTTGGTGGCCACCTCTGGACTCACTCCAGCAGGTCCATATCTTTCTTATGCTGTTCTTTTGTACATTTGCAGAATGACTTCTCTCCTACTGCTCCTGTGCAAAGGAGCACCAAGAGGAATGGTGGCTCTTTGGGTGTCAGTCTGGTCACTGGTGCAGTGATTAAACTTCCCATGTCAGAGGAGGTGCTGCCCCAACCCTCGGGTGACCCATGTCCTGCCCCAGGTTGGGCACCAGCAGCTCCCTGGGCCAGCACTTCTCTTCAACTAGCTTTGGCACCAGTCAGAGGAAATGTCCTTTTCCAACAGGATGAACTGCAGAGGCTCATTAAGCAGAGCTGGAGAAGCACAGATGCACCAGCTGAGCCCCAGCAGGGCTGTGACAGGAGAGCCATCTCAGTGTCAGACCCACCAGGGGTGGCTGGAGGTGCTGTCAGTCACACAGAGGTGACATCTGGGCCTTCCTCCTGTGCTGTCAGGGAAACCACGGGGTAAAATAGGCAGCCTAACCTCAGCTGGGTCACCACAGAGGGTGTTTGTGCTTCCAGAAGAAGAAGCAGCTGAGTCAGTGCACGGCAAGGACTGTTTGGAGAGGGCATGGGGGCTCTGGCTGGGGATCAAGGAGCTCCTCCCAGGGCAAGATCTCATGGATGCCCAGTGAGTTCAGGCAGTGTCCAGAAGACTTTTTTCCCTCTGTCTGTTTTCATTTGTGTCTCTGAGTCTGTGCACTGGAGCTTCAGGAGATGCCATTTGCTGCTGGAATCAGCGAGGGATGCGATGGCAGAAGACTCCAGCCCACAGGGAAGGCCCATGAGTGACCCAAGACCCCAGCAGTGCTTGGAGAAGAGTGCAGAGACCTCCAGGAAGGAGGGATGAGCACTGGAATCAGTGCTGAGCAGCTGTTTGCGCACTGAGGTTAAAAGCACAATAAAGAACAGGGGGAATTTCACTGCCTCTGACTTCCCCCCCAGCAATGGCAGGGAAAGGCACTGGGGCTTCAGTAGGAGTTCTGAAAGGGAACATTGAAATTCTACAGTGAAATAAGTTGCTCTTGCAGACCCCTAATCCCAAGGTAATTGTTGTTGAATTAAGTGAATTTTTCAACAACAAAGTTAAAAAAGGGATGGGGGGCAAAGTGCAAGAGTGGGATGTGCCAGAAATGCTTTGTGCAGAATGGGCAGGAGTTGACCCCTCACCAGAGAGGCACTGCCAGCTCCACAAGAAGTGTGTCCAAGGGCTTGAAGGAGCTATTTTCCTGGTGTGTCATTAAATGGATGATTTCTGACTACAAGATGCCAATGTATAATAAAGCTACATTCATTTATAACTGATGTCATAACCTGGTCTTGTCAATTATAAGGTTGAAATGATGCATGATGATTTATTCACATCCTTCTAGAAGCTGTCAGCAAACAGATCATTATTTCCTAGAGTTTATTTATTATCTAATTTCACTTATCTCAGTAATGCACATTAAAGTGAGAAATGCACTATTTTTATTGCTTAATATCAAGGGTAAGTCATGGAATCACACAATGGCCTGGGTTGGAAGGGACCTCTTTTTTTTCTCCAAAAGTAGAATAAAATGTGGTATTTTAAAATACATATATATAAAATACAGTTGATTTTACAAGCAGCTCTAAATACAATTCAAAATATGTGAGAATTAAAAGAAAGTTATATAGACTATGTCATCAAGTTATATTATTTAAGTTTTCTATGCTGTTTCAAGGTTTAGATTGAATATTAGGAAAAATTCCTTCCCCAAAAGGGTTGTGAAGCCTGGAACAGGTTGCCCAGGGCTGCTGAGAGATGCTGAACTTGCTCCTGCTTTCCCACCTACCTCAACTCAGTTCTTGCCTTCACCATGAGAAAACACCTCACAGGATCTCTGAGTGTTGAAATGGAAATTCACATTTCTCCAACTTCAGCACCAAAATAGATATTAATGCAGGTGTTGTAGTTCAAATATTTTCTAATGGTTTTAAGTTGCTTGTTTTCCCTGTTCATTTTACAAGAGCCTGGATGAAAATAGGGAAGGAAATGAATGATAACCTTGTAGAGCAGCTGTGGAGTAGGTGGGATATCAGTTCAGGGACACCATTCAGTTCAGGTCCTTCATGTGGAATTAGGGTCATTACTGTGATTTAGCAAGAACCATGTGCAAATATACACAGGAAACAGAGAAAATAGAATTTCCAAAGCTTATTCAGCAGTGGATTGCAGAATACAGATGTTGGATATAATATATTTGCACTAAATTGGACTGTGAGTAAATAAAGAAGTTGATCTTAAATTCAGGGTTGGAATCCTGCTCTGAGCTCCACTGGAAACACACAGGCTCTGTTTCAGTTTTGTAAGTTATTCAACAAATATTTTGGCATCCCTGTCTGTTCTGCTGCCTTAATCTTCCTTTCTCCTGAGCAGAAATTAGCATTTGTAATTTATTCACCAGGGGAAACGAAAAAAGGCTCAGCACAGACTTGGAATTTAAGGCCTAACGGGAAACCCCAGTGCTGAGTCACCACAAAATGAACTCGTTGTCTGTGCATATTTAATGGAAGATATGGAAAGAGTGGGGGGACATGTATCTGTAGTGCATTAAAAAGCATTCCAGACATGCATTCAGTGGCCCTTCAGATGCTTTTTGTGACACGAGGTTGTCCCGAAATCCAGCCTTTACTGCTGGAAGCAGCACATGCCTGGCCAGGGGCAGCAGCAGAATGAGGGCTGTAATGGGGAATACTTTAGGTACCTGCTGCCCTCCAGGGTGGGTTTCTGCCTGCTCTGGTCTCACCTGGGTCAGGGCAGGACCTGTCACGTGCTGGAAGAACACCTAAGCTGACAAAAGCGACTTGGCCACAGTTCCCTCTCGGGGATTGATTCCCCCTCTCTTGTGCAAATTTATCCCTGGATTTCATCCAGAATTCTGTAGTGGTGCAGATGCCAGCCAGGCTGAACCCTCTGCTTCCCTGAGCCACTTTCTCTGCATTTCCCCTCTGGATTTCAATTTAACAGCAGCTCTATGGTGTTTAAGGGGGTTCCCTGTGCTCTGAGAGCAGCAGTGCCCACTGATGCTCTTGCCATCACCTGGGGGGTGAAAATGGGCACACTGGCACCTTCCTTGGGGTCAGACAAGTAGGAAAACTTTGGGTATATTTCTATTCATCCTGAGATAAGTAAAACAAATTAGAATTACAGAGATGATGTGCCTCTGACATCACCACTGCTCACCTGGACTAGGGAAACCACAGGAAAACAGCTGTAGAGTTTCTGTCCTCATGCACATAAGGAATACACTTCTCTCCTTGATTGTAGAAATAATAAACAAATTTTGCTGAAAGTTAGAAAAATAAATTAAAAAAATGCAGTTTGAGATACATATCAAATATGAATATAATAGTGAATGGATAAATGCTTAAAAATGGTAAAGTTAAAACAGGAAAAAAGTTATGCATTTTAATTGGAAACACAGAATCACAAAACCATTCTGTAGTTCTTTGCTGTCCAGCACAGCAATTGTGGCAGTAAATTGGCAGCAATTTCCCCAGTCCTGTGAGTTTTAATAGCAGAAAAATTTTATTCTGTTTCACAGCATCTCTACCAGAACTATTACTGATGTGGCTCCCTTGGAGGGGCAGGATCATGCCCTGAGTGATGTGACTGAGCCATTGGATTCAAACCCTTTAGGTTTTCATTAGAAAAATGAAAATAAGATGCCTCAGCAGATAAAGAGTTTTTAGAATCATAGAATCATAAACTGGTTGGGTTGAAAGAGACATTTAAAGACCATCTAGTCCAAGCTCTGACATGTCAAATAAGTAATTCCATCATTAGAATTGAGCATTAGAATGATTAAAATCATTAGAATTGAGAATTAGAATCCTTCATTCACATCATTTCTGAAAAGAAACACTGAATAGCTCCAAACTGAGTGTCCTTCCTGCTTCCTTTCACCACCATGTGGATAAATACACATTTAAAGCCCTTGATGTGATGTCCTCCAATTTTTTGGTACATTTTATGCTGTGTTAACAAAGTCGGATGGGCATAAAACTGCTCTGAAAGTCAGGCTGTAAAATGGTTCTGGGAAGTTAAATCATGATGGGAGAGTCGTGGGAAAACTCCTTCTTCCAGGTAAGGCAGAATTAGACCAGGGAGAACTGAGCAGGGAGAACTGAGCAGAGCATTGCAAAATCAATAAAGTGCTGTTGCAATAAAAGCCAGGCCCATTTCATGTGCCAATGCCGAGGGATGTTTGTGGTTATAAATCCTCTATGCAAAGTGCCCATTATCTCAGCTGAAAGGCAAAAATCGATCACACAAACCCCTCATAAACCACAGGCACTGTGGTGGCTCCTCAGAACAGCCTCAGTCACTGCATGGCCCTGTGGGCTGCACCAGGATAGAGGAAAATAGCATTAATAGAGACTGAGAAGCAGAAATGTGGGCAAATAAACCCAAACCAGCAGAACATTCTCAAAAATTTACCTTTTAGAAAGTGAGATTTTTTTTTAATGATAAGTTTTAGAAAGTGGGATTTTTTTGACTAAGAATATTCTCAATTTCTAAAGGTGGTCATGCTCCCCTGGGAGTTATGTGGAGCTTCCCAAACTTTCCCTGGGAAGAAGAATTCCTGGCAATCACGACTGGTGATTTATATTAATGCTGTGTTATATTGTTCAGAGGCAACACCAAAGGACATGGTGTGAGGGACAGAACTGGGAGCCACTGGGCTGTGAGTGGGAATTGGGGGTGCTTGCATCTCTCAGGATTTGGTCCTTCAGTGCTGCCCCTTCCAGACATAGAGACAGCACCTCTTTTCCTAAAACCACCTTATTTATGGACCTCATTCAGCAATTTCAATGTAACGTGTTCAGCTGAGAGGCAGTAAAACAAATTCCCATCTCCAGCTAATAAAAAGATATGTAACTCTTCCCAAGAGTGAAAAATGAAGAGCAGGCAAGTGAAAGTGCTGCTTAATCAGTGAAATCTGGTGAGTGGGTGTTTTGTTTCACTATTTAGAAATAATTTGTTTCAACCTGCACGAGGCTGGATTAGGGAGAAAATGAATCTCATTAGAGACTGTCATTACACTGCTCAGTGTTACAACTTTGGAAAGTTGTAATAGGACATAAAAATTATATATTAGTGCAAGAGGGAATGGATTCACATGGACAGAGGGCAGGGTTAGATGGAATATTGGGAAGGAATTCTTGGCTCTGAGGGTGGTGAGGTCCTGGCACAGGTTGCCCAGAGAAGCTGTGGCTGCCCCATCCCTGGAAGTGTCCAAGGCCAGGTTGGATGGGGCTTGGAGCAACCTGGGATAGAGGAAGGTGTCCCTGCCCATGGAATGTGCTTTAAGGTCCCTTCCAACCCAAATCATCCCATGGCTCTATGATTCTAAAAACTCACCTTTCTGCCATTTAGAAAACAAAATGGGTTGTGAAATCCAGGGCAGGGTCCCGTCACAGGATGGGGTGCAAACACACGAGGTGGTGTTTGTGTAGTCTCTGCATCACAACTGATGTGGCACCTCTGGAGTTTTAACTGTGAAGCCAATAAAGAGTAAATTGCTCCTCCTTTACATTTGCAGAGTGGTCACAAACAAGGAAATTTTTGGTTTAAAAGTGGAAAAAAGATCCAAAATAAGGAAGCATAGAATGGTTTGGCTTAGAAGAGACCTTAAAGCTCATCCAGTTCCACCCTCTGTCATGGGCAGGGACACCCTCCAGTAGCCCAGGTTGCTCCAAATTCGGTCCAACCTGGCCTTGGACACTTCCAGGGAATTATGGAACTACGATTTTTCATAAGAAAATTAAGAAAGGAAGGAAGAACTGCCATAGATGAGGTGTCTGCTGTGGGGGGCTGTTAATATTTACTTTTTCCAGCCTGAATTACTACTTTCATTCTTTTTTCTTCCCCTCAGTTTGTTATAACCATAACTTTATTTAAACGTGGCTTTTCTTTCCAGTATGACTGTAATAATTTCCAAAAGAACATATTTTAATAGCTTGACTATATGCTTAGGATTTCTGTTTGCTTCCATAATTGCTCCTTAATTATTTTCCAATTGCTGAAACAACAGTTTTCACAGTTTATTAAAAAGCCTTTTTGAAAGCATTCCCCCAAGGCATTGTGGAGGTTTATGACTCTCACTAACAGCCAGAGCAAATGAATAATCACCATCACGGGTTTGGTGTCAGACAGAGGAAACTGTTTGAGCTTATGGAGAAATTATCATAAAGCTGAATGTCAGACTGGGGCTGGTTCTGTGCAGGGGCACAGGCAGCCTCTGCTCCCAAATGTCTAGATCACTCCATCCCACCAAAATGATCAGAGGGATGGAGCAGCTCTGCTGTGAGGAAAGGCTGAGAGAGTTGGGATTGTTCAGCCTGGAGAAGAGAAGCTTTGGGGTGACCTAATTGTGGCCTAACAGTGCCTGAAGGAGCCGACAGGAAAGATGGACAGATATTCTTTACAAGGGCTTGGAGGGACAGGAAAAGGGGGGATGGCTTTCCACTGCCAGAGGGCAGGGTTAGATGGGATATGGGGAAGAAATTCTTCCCCGTGAGGATGGTGAGGCCCTGGCACAGGTTGCCGAGAGAAGCTGGGGCTGCCCCATCCCTGGAAGTGTCCAAGGCCAGGTTGGATGGGGCTTGGAGCAACCTGGGCTAGTGGAAGGTGTTCCTGCCAGGGGCAGGTAGTGGGACTGGGTGGGCTTTAAGGTCCCTTCCAACACAAAAGATTCCATGATTCCACGATTCTCTGATACCCTCAGTGCAGAGGTGGAACATCTGGAAAGGAAACCTGGGGCTCCTGGCTCTACAGTCTCCTGGGCCAGGCTGCTCTCTCAGGATATTCCTCCTGTAGAATTAACATTGATTTAAATTCCCTTTGGCTCCAAAATCATCAGTTTTCTCTCCATCCTCCTTTCCCTGGCCTGGCTTATTGCTCTCATCAGCTACAGCTGCTGGATCACAAATCCCACACATGGAAAACCACCATGTCAGGATGCTCAGAAACATCACAGAATTACAGAATCCCAGGATAGTTTGGCTTGGAAGGGACCATCTTTGAATTTCAGAATTCATCTCCAGCCTAAAACTGTTCTTTCAAAAAGGGTTAGGGAAAAGAAATATCAACTAAAAAAATAATTATGGATTATCAATCCCTTAGCTGTTTCAAGCACCTAAATTCCATCACTGCTTAGTGCAGATAATATTTCAATTTGGATGGTGTTGAATATCTTACTTTTGAAGCTTTTGCACCCAAATGCTGTTGGGGAATATATCCAGCCCTCCCCACACCTTTGTGCCACCAGAAGTCCTTCTTTGGGAACATCCCTCACAGTCCCAGCAGTACCTGGAGGTTTCTGCCTGAAGAGGAAAATGGCCAGAGGAGAAAAAAGTCAGGTGAAGTGAACTGGAGGCAAAGGAACAATTAAGGTAAAAGCCTGAGGGTCCTGAGGGTCCTCTCCTTCCTCTCATACAACACTGACATTTTAAAGTAAGATAAATTAGAACCAACAATTGCATATTTATACAGGCTGGAAATAAGAATTTTGTTTTTATTCTCTTCCTGTGCTCTTCTCATAAGCTAATTCACATAAATGATTCCTGGTTTACCTCCAGCAGCCACAAGCAGAAGATTGCCTGGGTATAAAACTTCACTTTTAATACTTTGATTAGAAAATACTAAGAGGAGAATTGAAGCCTCCAAGGCATTATTTGCTTTAGTGAAGTAGAAATTTTCCTTATTAATGTGGAGGCAGGAATTCATAGAATCACAGAACAATTTAGGTTGGAAAATTCCTCCAAGATCGAGTCCAACTGTTCCCCAGCACTGCCAAGGCCACCACTAACCCCTGTCCCCAAGTGCCACATCCACACAGCTTTGAAATCCCTCCAGGGATGGGAACTCCACCACTGTCCTGGGTAGCCTGTTCCAATGCTTCACAACCCCTTCCATGAAGGTTTCCCACCCTCTGGATCAGGACACAGAGGATCTGTTAATAGGGAGCAGGATAAAGAACCTGTCACTATTTAAAACAACAACGTTTAAAGAAATACAACATTCCCCAGAAACAGCTGCAAATAAACACTCTGTGTGCCAGAGACAACTCCTACCTGGGATCAAACTCAGATGTGGGTTGGCTGCGAAGGGACAGAGTTTTCCAAGCCAGTTGCGTTAAAAGAAAACAAAATTATTGTTGGGAAACCATTAAGGCAGTTAATTATTAAGGCAGTTTATAAAATCTGCTTTTAAAATGTTTGTGCTGAAATTGTACAGGAAAACCCTCATCAGCAGTGCTGGACAAAGCCAGTTTTTGTGTTAAGGTGATGCACTCCTGAAATGTCAATATTCTTTGTCCAGGTCAGACTGGAGTGTTTGTCACTACACCTGCTCTGGGGAAGAGTTATTTATTTTTTTGTAGAATTGATTATTAAATGTGCATGTGAGATACACAATTCTATTAGACACAACAGTGCTGGGTTAATGGTTGGACTGGATCATCTTAGAGGTCTTTTCCAACCTTAATTTTGGGATTCTACAATTCTACATAACTATATGGTAATAACCTACACGGTATAATGAGATTTTATATATTATATGTATGTGTAATTTCAGGCTCAGACACAATTCCTCATTCCTGTGTGCACACTGTACATGGAATTCATAGTCCAGACTTTCAGCCTGCGACACTTTTTATTCTGAACTTCTCCTTGCCCAGCTGTATTTTCCAAGTCCTAAGGCAAAGCTTGACAGCATTATTTCCATGAGCCATCTTGCAGGACTGGAATTCCTTATTGATTGGAGTGTGGGGATGATCACAGAGCTCTGGTCCGAGGGCAGCAGGAGGTACGGACATGACTCACAGGGGGCAGGATTCCCCAAAAAACCCCTATTCCTGAAATTAAAATATACAAAGACGTGAGGGAGGCAGAAGGTTTAGTGCTCACAGAGTCATGAGATTCCCGAGGGTGCAATTCCAAGCCCCATCCATTAAGGATGTCCCTGCAGTCACAAGCACAACACGGCACCCCTGGCACAGCAGCACAGTTTATCACTCACAGGAAATCCAGGGAAACCTGGGGCTGGGAATTCCCACAGGTGCTGTGCTGCCATTCAGCACTTCTGTGCTGATGTTTCACATGATAATTAATGTGCTGGAAGGTTTTCTTTTGAGACAGCAGAGAACATCTGCTGAGAAAATATTGGGGAGGCCCTGGCACAGGTTGCCCAGAGAAGCTGTGGCTGCCCCATCCCTGGAAGTGTCCAAGGCCAGGTTGGACGGGGCTTGGAGCAACCTGGGCTAGTGGAAGGTGTCCCTGCCCATGGCGGGGGGTGGGACTGGATGAGCTTTAAGATCCCTCCCAGTCCAACCCATTCCTGGATTCTGTGATCTGTTCTTGCTTTGAACAACCCTAAGAGCAAGAGTCACAGAGGCCCACCGGAAGGAATAAATACATTTTCACTTCACTCATCCAAAAAAGTTTCGCAGAACCTGTTAGAAACTATTAGAGAAATATGAGCTATTTCCTAAGCCTAAATGGATCTCTGTTAGTTTTTGATATCACTGGCTGTCAATTCCTCCTATGACAGCAGGAATTTCCAAGATCGCCCAAGGCACGGTGATTCCACCTTCAGGATGTACGTTGGGACCTAGGCTGCCTTTCCACCTTCTTACCAACAAATAATTCCAAAGATAGATATTTAAGAATAGAAATGGAGATTGAAGATGATGGGAGATGTCAGAGGAAAGTCTCAAGAACACCTCCAAAGACTGAAGGATTCCCTCCAGCAGTGCAGAGGGAGATGGGCTGGGGAAAGATGAGGTAGGTGAAAAATTGGAATGGAATCAGACTAGAATGGTTTGGGTTGAGGGGACTTTGAAGATCATCTCTTTCCACCTTCTGCCCTAGGTAGGGACACCTTCCACTAGACCAGGTTGCTCCAAGCACCGTCCAACCTGACCTGGGACATTTCCAGGGATGAGGGATTTGTATTTTCCATAGACTAAACACGGTACATTCAGCATTTCATTATCCCCTCAGTTGTAACTTTACATGCAGTGGTGGAGTTTTCCTGCTTTTCACTTTCCTCAGTAATGGGACAACTACAGTCATTTCTCCTGCAACCCCAGGAAACAGCTCTGCCTGAGTTGTTGATTTATACATCAGCTGATTCTGCAAATGATATTGTAAGTGAGAGTGTTCTCAGTGTCTCACGATCCCTGTCAGAGCAATAAATGCCTTATTTACCTACAGAGCACACTTTGAAAGAACAGGATTTCACATAGGAATTTGCTTCTGACATTGATGGGAGTTAAAGGTTATCACATGAAACACTGAATTATCTGCTCAGGCTGCAGAACTGCAGTGAGATAACAGAGAATTCTGAATAATAATTGAAAACTCCATGCTGAAATCAATGCCATTAAACTGCATTGATGTAGAGACTCCTTTTATCCATAAAGCACAATTAAAATTTGAACTGAGTGCAGACCTTTAATGTCAGAATCATTGTCAGGTGTGTTGCTGTCAACACCTGAACTGAAAACTGTGAATATGCAAAGTACCCCCTGAGAAAACGCTCAGAAATTGATGTGCAAACTCTGTTTTCTGTTAAAAAAACACATGTGGGGGATTAGATCAGACACCTCTGTCTCCAAGAGGGGCTTTGTCACAGCAAAGCATACCCAGACTCACCTAGGGGCACAGGTAAAGGACCCAGACCAGTTCCCTACTTGTTCAAACAGAACAGGTTAGTCCTTGCTGGGTATTATAGAATTTTCCAAGAATTCCCCCTCTCCCAGCATTGTGAATGTCTGTGCTCCCAGAGCTGAGCAGATGGGAATCTGGGGCATGAAGGAGCATGAGAAAATGACAAAGTTGTTGTGGCATCTATTTCTGTTCAGATCACAGAAGCTTTGCTGTTCCCCAACACAGACTGTCAGAGTCTTCATAAACTCATCCACCCTTCAGAAACACACCCCTGGGCAAAAGGATTTTGAATTACTTTAGACAATTTTTGGACAACAGGGACAGGGTGGGATTGTTGGGGTGACCTGTGCAGGGCCAGAGGTTGGACTGGATGATCCTTGTGGGTCCCTTCCAATTCAGGATATTCTGTGATTTTATGGAATTAAATTTCAGATTCTACTTGTGGTACCAAATCACACAGAACCTTACATTGGTCTAAGAGCAATACTCACATTTTAAAGGAAGTTTTATAAACACCAGTGACATGGTTTGGTTTTTTTTCCTATTACACCCCACAGAAAGTGCTGAACTAAAGCAACAATATCCCAGCTACCACAGAGACAGGTAAGGACACCTTCCACCAGCCCAGATTGCTCCAAGCCCCATCCAACCTGACCTTGAACATTTCCAGGAGCAGGAAAGCCACAGCTTCTCTGGGAAATCCATTCCAGCACCTCCTCAACCTCACAGCCAAGAATTCCTTTCCAGTATCCCATCTAACCCTGACATCTGGCAGTGGAAAGCCATTCCTCCTTGTCCAGTCACTCCAGGCCCTTGTAAATAGTCTCTCTCCATCTCTCCTGTTGGTTCCTTCAGGCACTGGGAGGCCACAATTAGGTCACCCCAAAGCTTCTCCTCTCCAGGCTGATCAGTCCCAACTGTCTCAGCCTTTCCTCACAGCAGAGCTGCTCCATCCCTCTGATCATCCTGATGCCTCCCCCGGACTCGCTCCAACAGCTCCATGTCCTTCCTGTGCTGGGCCCCAGAGCTGGAGGCAGCTCTGCAGGGGGGGTCTCACCTGAGTGGGGCAGAATCAAGAATTAACAAAAGGACAATGGAAGAAAAAGCAGAGCCTGGTTGTCAAACTGCAGCTCCAGGAACACGACTGAAGCTTTGATGAATTGGGAGAGTTTTACCCCCCCAGCTACTCTGAGCACTTCTCAAGACATGGGATTCATTTTCAAGTTTTGAACTGAAGACAATAAATTAACTTCAGTCTCCAATCCTGCAGAGCCATCAGAAAAGTGATTTCTGCTCAAATTCAACTCTAATGAAGACCAAGCACTGGTTCCTTGAGCGAATCCCAGTTATTTAAGAGCATTCTTGGGGCTGCCTAAAGGTGACAGAACAGACATGTCAGCGTGCTCTGAGCTGTTTGATGGATTGCTACATCCACTGGTTTTATTTGAACAAATCTTCCAACAACCCCAGAAATTTGATTGTATCTCTGCATTTCTTGTGTCCTACACCAGGAAATTACTTCCCATCATCCTGGAGGAGATGGGCAATCATTTACTGGAGTAAATAAAATAATTCTCTATTACTCCGTGTTATGAAAATGCCATTTCTTTTTATTTGATAAAGTGACTTCTGTTTAGCATCTTCCCAAAGCAGAAGAGTTGATGGATTTTCCTCTGGTTTTTCCACGCTTAGTTGTTCCTATTAAACACACACATCCATATTTTTCAGGATATTGCTGTTTGGAGGACTGGGGTGTATCACGCTGACATATCCCAGTCAATTAACTCCCACAATGGTTCTGAAAAGGGATGAGAGTATCTCCCTGCACAGCTGCTTCTTAGAATGAATTATTGAAGAGATTTTACCTGTGGGTACATAGCCATGCATATGGCTAAAGAAAATTTAAAGAAAAAATACTTATTATTCAGTGTTCCACAACAAATGCCAACTAGAATTCCATGGAAAAAATGGCAAGAAAAAATATTGCAAAAGGGAAAGATCAGCTGTGTTGGAAAAATAAATTGTTAGAAATGTTTCAAAGGTTAAAAAATCCTAACAAAACTTTTTAGGAAAAGTACCACATTCTCAGCACCAAGAACTTGGCAATTCTTATAATCAGTTTTCAAGGCTGAGCCTTCCCATGGCAGAGCCCTACGGATATTATTGCTTCCTGTCTGCTCCTCAATGACACCACAAACAATTCCCACAGCATTTTACCCTACCCAAACAGTTCTGGGAGAATTTATCAGGCCTCACGGAAGAGTTTTGGGAAGGTGGTGGGGTTGTCACACCCAGGGAGAGCAGGGGAGGAGGATTGTCCCAAATTGCTGCTGCAGGAGGTAGCAAGGGTTGGTACCCAGGGAGAGCACAGATGTGCAGAGCTAGGGCTGGCAGTCATTTACAGGAAAGACTGACTCATTAACAGGGATAATTGAAGACAGCTGCACAATAGTTAATTACTGTCAACAATTAAACCTGGAGATACATTGCAACAGACACCCAGTGAAAGCTGAGCTGAGGATGGGCCTCACCTGGGCAAGGGCTCTTTTCTGGCCTCATCAGACCCCAACATTCTCCCCCATGACTTTTTAAAAGCTGCATTTTTTTTTCAAGGACATTATTTTTATCTTCTTATTGCAGAATCACTGAGGTTGGAAAAGCCCTCCCAGACCGTTGAGTCCACCCTGTGCCTGATCCTCACCTTGTCACCCAGCACAGAGCACTGAGCGCCATGTCCAGTCCTTCCTTGGACACCTCCAGGAATGAGGACTCCATCACCTCCCTGGGCAGCCCCTTCCAATGCCTGAACACCCTTTCCAGCAAGAAATTCCTCCTTGTGTCCAACCTGAGCCTCCCCTGTCTCCCTCCTCCTGTCAGGGAGTTGCAGAGAGTAAGAAGGTCCCCCCTGAGCCTCCTTTTCTCCAGGCTGAGCCCCCTCAGCTGCTCCTGGTGCCCCAGACCCTCAATGTCTCTCTTGCAGTGAGGGCCCAGAACTGAGTCAGTGGCTTTAAGCCCAGGAGGATATTTGCTGCCATGACACAAATCCACCTACAGTCCAAGGGCTGGATTAGCCCTTCATGGGGTAGGATGGAGTCAGATCAGGCCCAAACTGTCCCATCTGAGCAGGAGACTGAGTTACCTGGGCCCCAGTCCAGGAGAATGGAATCACAACATTGTTAAGGTTGGAAAAGGTCTCTAAGCTCACCAAGTCCAACCTTCAACCAGCACCACACCACAGTCACCACTAACCCATATCCTAGAGTGCCATATGCACAGAGGTTTTGAACCCTTCCAGGGATGGTGATTACACTACTTCCCTGGTCAATCTGCCCCAACAGAAACCACACAACTGCACAGGAACCTTTATACAGGTGACAACAGGACAGAAGATTACTCAGCTCTGAGATGAAACGCATCCATCACACACTTAAAGTGTTTCACTTCACAATTTTTGGTATGGGAGGAAACAAGAAATGTGTTTTCTCTCTCTCTCTCTCTCAAGAGAGAGGAAGCAAAGTAAGTGTAATAGTTTCAATATTAATTTTAATATTATTTGTTGCCCACAACTGCTTGCAAAACACAGATACCTCAGTGGGGCTTGAACGAGCTGGTTTATGAATAGGCACCCAGGGTAGAGCTTATGAAAAATTAAAATTACACCACTAGGATTTGCTGCTAAAAACCCTTTAAAGTCCCATCAGTGGTTGAAAAGTCAGCTGGGAACATTCATCATCTTTAAAATGTTTTAGATTGTGTTTTCCAAGTCATCATCCTGAAGATCCCCTTGGGAAGGGCAGAACAGTGATAGCTCACTCAGGAGAGCTCTGGCTTCCAGTCAAATATTTCCATTCATATAACAAATGAGTAATACATTTATTTGCAAACACCAGAGCCTTGGGCAGCACCTTGGCTTTGGGGAGGAACAGGTCCATCCCCCTGCAGGTACTGGAGCTCTCTGAGATCCCTCACCTGTCCTGCACATCATGGCCACCCAGCAGATCAAACACTTCTCTCTGCACAGCTGGGAAAAGAGAAATTCCTTTTCCATCACTTCCTGAAGAAGCTTAAGAAAATTCTCTCTGTCACTTGGGGTACAAGAATACCTTTATTTTATGGCTCTGGGATTTGCAAATCTCGTGGTGCTGTGAGTGGCATCTACTGATGGCTCTGGACAGCACAGAAGAGTGGATTTCATTTTTCCATATCTCCTAATATATCCTAAAACTCCTACCTCTTTGCTCCCACTGGTACCTCTTTTCTGGCCATTACTCAGCACCAGATCTTTCCATACAGAAGCTTTTTTGTCTCCTTGCCAAATAAATCTGACTGGAGTTCCAAGGCCATGGAAAGCCCTGTTGGAAGTTCTGCAGAGTCAAGACACCCCATCCCTTCCCATCTCCCTGGTCTGGAGGAGTAGCAGGAGGCACCAGCACAGGAGATTTAATTGATGATGATCTTTAATCTCCCAAAATATGGCCAGGACTTATTTTCCCCCATTCCTCATTCTGCTGCAGAGACTCAGAGACGAGAGAGCTGCAAATGTAACATCCCCCAAGAAAAAAAACTTTTGCTACCAGAAATCTTTAATTTCCCAGTAGAAAATAAAGGATGTAAATGGGATTTTATTTAATAAGTTTATTATGAATTATTATTTTATATGCATGTTCTGGTAACGTTTTATGATCCCTGAACTGTTCCTACAATCACATTCACCAGAACAGACCCTGCTGCTCGTGCAGAAACCCCCTGAGACCCCAAAAGGCCAACTGGAAATAGATGAGCACATACAGCCTCTGCACTTGCTTTGGAACACGGCTTTAAATCAGATTTTGCACATTATGGAGGAGCATTGCTTTTTTTAATTTTGTATTTTTGCACAGGCTTTAATTCTGGGTTTGGAATTAATGAAATTGGAGGATTTCCTGAAAAGTTTTTAAAAAAGAGGCAAAGCTGAAAAAGAGGACAAGAGGCAATAATCAGAAGCAGCAATAAAGTAATAAAGTGGATATAAAGAAAAAGCACTGGACAATCACTGCAATTAAATACTGGAAGAGGTTACCCAGAAATCTTGGGTAAATCAACATTTTTGGAGATTTTCAAAGGGCAGTTGGCAGGATCCTGAAACCTCATCCGTCCTTGAAGTTTTGGAGCAGAGGGTTATAGAAGATGACCTGCAGCTTCCTTCCAAACTCCCCTTCTCATAATTTCACAATCCTCTCCAAAAAATCTCATAAGGGCAGGGGGAAGGATCGTCAAGGTGAGAGCAGGTTGTCCAAGAGAGGGGTTGGATGAGCCTTGGTTTATTTTAGGGAGGACTTGGCCAAAATGGAAGAGTCTCCACTTTAACTCTGTCAAACTGTCAGGATCTGACAAATTGCTGCCCCATGCTTGCCTTTTTTCCTGCTGACAATTACAATTCTATTTGTGAGCATGGTGGGTTTGGTGAGATGAGTTGCTGGATATTCAGGGACTTGGATATGGGAGCAAAAATTATTTGACTTGTTCAGAGACTGCACAAGACAGGCTTATAGACAGAGGTGATGTATTGCTGTGCTGCAGAGCAGCCCCATGGAGGAAGAATTTGTAGCTGCCAGGGCCCCAAATCCTCCATCATTTCTCTTGCTTTGGAAATGTGACTTTGCCTGGAACTCTGCTCTTACTGTTAATCAGATGAAGCCCTGATTAGTAAACCAGCAAAAAATGATCCTAAACAATGATTTATCTAGATTCTTATTGTTCATCTTGTTGTTTTCCATCTAGACCTAACACAGTAGTTCTCAGAGCACTGGGATATTAAACAGCATTTTATACTTCTGAGTCTTTAGTTTCTCAGATTCTTAATGGAAGTTTTTAACCCCTCTATAAATTTCGATTGGATTTCTTTCTCTGTCACATAGTTTTGGTTCCTTCCTCTTTCTAGAGATTGATTTTGTGCTGAGGGAGACATTGAATCACTGAACGGTTTGGGTTGAAAGAGACCTTAAAATTCGTCTCATCCCACCCCTTGACATGAGGGCAGGTTATTGAAAAATAAAACATTTCCAAATCAGTATCTTGTCATTATGAAGTTGTGGTTTTGCTGTCTCATGAGACATTCTTATCTTCATCTGACAGGAGCAACTGCCTTCTTGCCTCTTGGTGTGATCTGTGCTAAATTAGGACTAGGATTTGGGGTGTGGAAACTGGAAATCAAGTTAAATTGAGATTATTTACAAGGTGATCTGCAGAAAATGAATACAGAAATATAAAAAAAACTATATAATTTCTAAGCTTCTGTTCTCCACACTCTCACCTGAACAGCAAAACAACACTTCCCCAGGCTGAACAGGGCTTGGAGCAACCTGGTCTAGTAGAAGGTGTCCCTGGGGTCAGACTAGGTGCTCTTGAAGGTCTCTTCCAACCCAAACCAGCCTGTGATTCCATGATATGTTGTTTTAGCCAGGTTTATTTGCTTACTTACTTCCTGCCCCATTTCTGCAGTGCAAAAGCAACAGGAACTGCAGGACATAAAAGCCACAAACACTTAATGAAAGGAGGGACATGATCAATGAACACAATTGCATGTCAGGTTTTTAATTCTCCCCATTTAAGCACAAGCTGTTTTTTAAAGTGAGAGACAGAAAAACATGGTTACAACCCCCCATTAATGTCCAGCATCACCACTCTGAGAAGGAAGAAAAATTACACTCTTTATAGCCAGCACATGTAAACAGCTCATTAGTAGTGTGGATAAAACTGAAATATGGGCCTTCAAGTGGCTGGAATAGAAACCATTAGAAATAGCACCAGTAGGAACAGCTGTAGGAATCCTGGGAAGGTGGTCAGGAACACCAGGACCTACTCAGCCCACTGGGCACCAATCCTGCTCTTGCCTACCTGGCACCAGCACCACCTGACCCCGGGAAGTGTCCAAGGCCAGGTCGGACAGGGCTTGGAGCAACCTGGGATAGTAGAAGGTGTCCCTGTTCATGGCAGGGGGTGGAACTGGATGGGCTTTCAGGTCTCTTCCAATCCAAACCATTCCAGGATTCTGTGATCATGAGGGAAGGGGGCTGGGGATGGTCTCTGGACCCCACAGCCTTGTAACAGCCCTGCAGATCCCAGCTCAGGGCTGGGTCCCCAGAGGCCTTTTCTCTGGAGGGAAGGGTTAAAAACTCCCAACTATTCCCCTGCTTGTGCATTTTTATTCTATCCCCATTGCAGCTGCAGTGATAGAAAATTTTGGAGGAAGAACTCCAAGTATGTGAGGAATGAATGTTTGTGCACCTGCAAAGTGATGTCCTGTCCTGGTAACAAAGAGAGGCTACAGAAGGTCCTGACTTGTCTTTTTAACATACATTTTCACCAGGATACTCTTTTGAAATATAGATCTTGAAATATATATACTCTCTTGAATATATCTATGTACATATATATATATATACACATACAGGAGAAGTCTTGCCCCACTTCACTTCTAGTCTGATGACTGATCCCTTTAACACTTATTCCCTTTAACACTTCAAGCAATCACCCAAGGAGGTCACACATAATAGAAAAACATCAAACCAAAAGTTATCATACTCATCCCATCTGTGAAATCACTTTGCTTCCTGCATTGCTTTATCTGCTCAAAAAAAAAAAATTGCTTTAAAATCTGACACTAACACCAAGTGGATTTGGGTTTATCTCAAACTGCATTATTGATAATTAGGGGGTTTATATTCAGCCTGAGCTTTTCTGACTGAGGATGGATTTGTTACGAAGGAAAGCAGGAGCTGTAACTTCCCCTGCTCTGTCAGAGCAGCACAGAAACAGCTTGTTCAGATGGAATGTGTTTGGAATTCCAACATCAAACAGCCCCAGCAGCATAGGGGAGGGGGAAGGAGCAGCTGCAGTTAAAGTGATTTATTCCGGCCATCGAAGATGCAGTTTGACAGATAAAACCACGCGCTGGGTGCAGTTGCAGTAGGAATAAATGGAAATGAAAATAATGTCTTTTACCAAGGGGGAATCAAATGGACAATGTGCAAGTGCTGCAGGCTTTTATGTCCTGGCTGCAGGAATATCAGTTACACCTCCCACACCTTCATTTCACACACACTCTTTGTGCCAAAGCTAAGCAATATTATTGTCACCTCAGGAAAAGTGAATGTTGGAAGTGCCAGGACACTGTACCTGAGGCCTGCCTGCTTTCCCAACAAAGTGTGTTTTCATAACAAGAAATATACCACCTGCATGTCTTTAATACTTAAACCACTGCAGTTCTAAACATCACTGTGAAAGATATTAAAATACAAGCTATGAAAAAAAGTTAATTTGCCCAAATCTTCCAAAATACAGGTCAGCTTGAGGCCACGAAGAAAACCTTCCAAACCACGTACAGTCATCACTGGATTACCACCATAATGCCACAGTCACCTCTCAGTTCATTTAAAAAGCCCAAACCAATCAGGACAAAGCTACTTAAGGACAAGATTTTTTTTCCTTCATTAATATGCTCCCCCTTCAAAGCAAACATAATTTTATAACACCTTTAAAGATGAACACATTTTTAATGTTTGCTACGTGCTGAGCACAGTCAAAGAGGAACTGAAGCACAAATAAAGAATTTATTCATGCCTTTTTCTGAAGGAGAGATTTCTTCCCTCTGTCCCACCAAAGCACTGAAAGCAGCTTCAATCCAAATATGAACCAGCATTGAACATGTTTCTTGTGTCCAAGGAATGACTGGACATGGCACTCAGTGCTCTGGGCCAGGGGACAAGGTGAGGATTGGGCACAGGTTGGAATCAATGGGCTGGGAGGGTTTGTCCAACCTTAATAACCCTGACACACTCCTTGGAGCAAATTCACCATCAAAGTTCAAGCAAAATAACTCCAGGAACAAGCACCACCCACTGTACTTCCTCCCTGTGATACCTCAAAGATCTCCGTTCTTTATTTCCTAGTCTTTTTATATAAATTAGGTTATTTTAAGCACCATCAGTAGCTGAGAAGCCCCAGCCCTGCCTCATGTTTAGTGCCAGCCCCAGCAGCAGGGAGGGTTTAGCTCAGAGAAGAGGAAGGTTTGGCTGATAGGACAATGCTGGTGCCATTAACAATTAATTGAATGATGAAAGGCGAGGGGAAGATGCAAAACACTTTTTTCCTCCCTTCCCACACAAATCCATCCAGCACAAACCCACAGCAAAGGGAAAATGACCCCTGAGGGACAGAGAACAGACCTACAAGACACAACAGCCCAAAAGCAAAACAGGACAGTACAATTTGCTCAGAGTTTTCCTGAGTAGAACTGGCAGCTCCCAGTTCCACTCCAGCAAAGCCCAGACTGACAGTGAGTGATGGGGGATAACTCAATAAAGATCCTACATTTACTGTAAATAAATGGGATTCATTAGGCTAAAAGGCATAACTCATGCCAGGTAATTTGTATTGCACAGGTAATTTAGGTAATTACCTCAACAATGAGGTAATTTATATTACACAGCAAACTTTCTGCACACACCCCCCCCCATGGATTTGCCATTGTTATCCTTTGTTAAATGACAGTGAGCCTTCCCATAAAACCTGGAATGGAGTGTTTGATGGGCTTTATGTATTTCCTCATGGAAAACAGCTCTTGGGCAGGAATTGTGAGCAATGCACTGGTGTTCTTCTGGGTCTTATTATTTCCAGGAGATTTATGAGATTTCTTATATCAGGTAAAAGCTGCCCTATGCAAACATCTTCTGTACTGTTTGCAGCTCTCTGAGCAGGGATCTCATGTCCTTTCTCCTAAGGTCACCTGCTCCAGGGTTTGGAGCTTGGCCAGGAGCAACCCAATAGGTGTAGAGCCTGGGACAAGCATCTCCTCCCATTCCCAAAACCACAGTGCTGGATTGGAATCCATGGGTTTGGAGGTCTTTTCTCATTGACACTTCTGATTTTTGCTGTAGCTGAAGTGTTTTGGTATCTACCAAAGCTTCCTTGCCTGACGAAAGAAAGCCAAAAAATCCTCACTGACCTGCATAACAGGTCCAAAAGATTAGGAAAAAGGGATGGGAATAGGTCTATTTAAATAGATTTTGCTTTTTTTGAAGCAAGTCCTTCAATGCCACTCTGATTGGTTTTGGCTGTTGTCTACAATGTGCCACCAGAAGGGCCACCACAGCCACCTTCACCCCCACTGTGGTGTCTGTTCCCTGACCCCACAAGGGTCAGGGCCAGCCCAGACCTGGAGGCGGCTTGGTTTGGGTTTGCCATTCAATTAAACCTTTCCATGAGCTCAGGCTCTGAGCAAGAAAGGACATCAAAATGAACACACCTGTCCAGAGCCAGGACTGCACTTGGGTGGCATTTGTGCAATGGACTCTGTGATTCTGCCAATGAAAACACGGAGTTAAAAAGGAATGTGAAACTGGTGACAAGTTGCCAGCCTGTGTGTCTGATGAAGGCTGAGGGATCGAGCTGTACTCACTGACAGCTTCCAAATTAAACTTTGGGCTCTTTAGGAGGTTGTCTGTCAGTAAATCCAAGTGTTTAAGAGGTCCAAGGCTGTTTCTTCTGCCTGGCAGACAGGATATATGATTTGGAGTGAGTGAATCTGGAAGTTTCCTTCACTGTTTCTGGATCATGTTTATCTGGCTATTATAGGAGATTCTGTCTTTTGGAAAGAACTCAAAAATATTATTTCATTGGACTGAAATAATTCTGTTTTATCCTACCATCCATTGATTGGAACAGTGCATTAATTTATAAGAAAGCCACCCACCTACCTGGGGTAGTTCACCCATATGAGTTATTGTGCAAAGACTTTGAAACCAAACAAATTCACAAACACCTGAGTAACCACAAGGGATGTATGGTATGGCAGGATTGGCTTGACATCTATTAGGAAACACACACACACGATTTTGAAGATAAATGTTTTATTTTTACCTAACAGTCTGTTGAAAAATCTCTTCCTCCCCCAGATTTTACCCTCCAGTTTATCCTAAACCACCTTTGAGTCCCAGGAGGTTTCAATAACACACCTGAGTTTTCTACATGCTGTAATTACAGGGTGTAATTGGCAAAAATACAGATGAAAGCTTTGGGTGAATAATTCATCCCAACCCTCTGTGTTCACTCAGAGGAACTCCAAGGGTTCCTTTTCCTTCCAAGCCTCCTTCTTCCTTGGGAATTCCCATGAAATTCAACACATTACTTGGGCAGAGCTTCAGTCTCAACAAATAATGCTCTGGACCCAAAAAACCCACTCCAGCAACAAGATGTTTTGCACAGAAGCGTTTCTGGACAGCTCCATGAAACCCCTCAGGTGGGATGATATAGATGTGCCAGGCAACACTCAGCTGGCAGGGGCTGGCACAGCCCCATCTCATGTGTCTCATGCATATTCATGAACAAGAGATGGCATCCTAAAACTAAACCACTCAGCAGATGCTCAACTCGAACAGGGAACTTGGCATCTGCAGGTAGAAGGTGTGAACTGCCCCCAAATAAATCAGTGTCCCAAGTGATCTTCGAAAACAAGATGAGCAGTCCTAAATCACCACCAGCTTAATCTAACATGGAGAGAGATACCAAAACTGAGATTTAGAGGACACTTGAGCACGTCAGAAAACTCCTGCCCAGATACCTTTGGGGATTTAGTTTTTAAGTGCTGTTGAAAATGTTATTTTTCATTTCCATACAATTTAAAAGCGTGGAATTACTTGTTAATTCTCCAGTGCACTTGTGTTTCATGTACAGAGGTGAGTTTATATCACACCATGACAGACCTAAACTCCCTCAATCCTCCCTGTGAGCCCACACAGACACTGAGCCCTCAAAGAGGAGTCTCACTGGCTCATGTGCAGTATCAGATCAGTCCCAAAATATGTTTATTTTGCACTATTTGGAGAAAGGGAAGAATCTAAAAAGCATCCTGTGTTTGAACTCAGTCTTCAGCCAAATGTAAATTGATATGTTTTGGATGAGAAAGACTTTCCACATCAAGAACTGGTCATGTCCTAGTTCTTTCTCCAGGGCATCACTGGAGTGACTTTGGCTGGGTTACCTTCAGCAATATTCTAAAATAAAAAAGCTGCTAACCTGCCTCATGGTTGGAAATCCAGGGGTGATATTTTCCATGATGGCTGAAATTCTGTTTTTGGGCAGGAAGGTTCTGCAGAGGGATCTGGACAGGCTGGATCAATGGAATTGATGGGATGAGATCAACGGGATGAGGGACAAAAAGGGCAAGTGTCAAGTCCTGCCCTTGGATCACAACAACCCCATGGAACATTCCAGGCTGAGGCAGAAGGGCTGGAAAGCTGGAAAAGGCCCTGGGGGTGCTGGTGACAGCACCTGGACATGAGCCCAGATGTGCCCAGGTGGGCAAGAAGCCAATGGCCCCAGTGCCAGCCATGGTGTGTCACAGGCCCAGGGCAGGGACTGTCCCTGTGCTGGCACTGCTGGGGCACCTCCAGTGCTGGGGGCAGTTCTGGGCCCCTCAGACCAGAGAGACATTGAGGGGCTGGAGCATGGCCAGGGAAAGGAACAGAGCTGGGGAAGGGTCTGGAGCACCAGGAGCAGCTGAGGGAGCTGGGGGCGCTCAACCTGGAGAAAAGGAGGCTCAGGGGGGACCTTCTCACTCTCTGCAACTCCCTGACAGGAGGGGGGAGCTGGGGGGTGCAGGCTCTGCTGCCAGGGAACAAGGGACAGGATGAGAGGAAAAACAACCTCAAGCTGTGCCAGGGGAGAGTCAGGTTGGATACTGGGGAAATTTCATGGAAAGGGTTGTCCAGGCCTGGCACAGCTGCCCAGGGCAGTGGTGGAGTCCCCATCCCTGGAGGAGTTTAAAAGCCAAGTGGATGTGGCACTTGGGGACGTGCCTTAGTGGTGGCATTGGCAGTGCTGTGGGAGTGTTGGACTTGATGGTCTTGGAGGGCTTTTCCAACCTAAATGATTCTGTGATTCTATGAAACCATAACCTTCTCCCCTGTCTGCAGGTACATGTGGTTTAGTGAATTTACTCACTCTGAAGCCAGAATTCATTATCTAGCCTTTTACAACACACAAACTATTCTTACTCCAACACATTAATAAAGACATTACATAAAAGAGTCATGAGACAAATGACACAGAAAACTCCAAAAATCAGACTAATAAAGAGGTCTGAGCCATAACAAGGACCTTTGGGGATTACATGTGCCAACTTCAGAGCTGTTCCTAAAAAATTAATTTATCAGCCACTTACATCGAGGTGTGTAAAGTTTATTCTCCCTCAAGTTAAGATGCTCTTGATTGGAAATGACCTGTGGTTACAATTTGAATAAATAAATTGAATAAAGACACTTCAGCAGAGCCTCAATAGAGAAGCAGCAATAAATCCAAGGTTTTTCTGATCAGCACAAAATGGCAAAAGAATGGGATATGAAGGGAAAATCTCCATTCCCATGAAAAGTAATGAATATCTGGGAAATGTCTTGACAGTTCTGATGATATTCCAGGCCCCCCTTCCCAAAATAGCTCTGACTGTGTGTACATTCATACCTCGGCTCCACAACCCAGTTCTGGAACTCTAAAATGGAATAATGGGGGCACATTTTCCTAGAAGTTCAGGGAAAATTGAGGTTGTGAGAAAATTCTGTCGTATTTGATAAGGCTAATGGACGTTTCAGAGATGGACTTAATTAAGACTGAAGTTAAAGCTTTAGGAAATGTTGGAAAATATTTTAGAAGTAGCTTAGAAAGAAAATCAGTGATACTCACAAGCTGCACAGCAGCTGGGGTGTTCAGACCTGTTATTTTACACAAATCATGTACAAATACTGTGGAATGCTATTCTGGAAAGTTATTTGTCTATGTTCTTCTAGTCTCTTTTGTATCAGATTAATTATTTTCATAGGGTAACAATATGTCCAAAATAAGGTGGAATGAGCTTTTTAAGGGCAAGTTAAGAGATTTGGAGTGGAACAAAAAATGTTTTTTATATTTATTTTACTATAATTAAACATATAAATATATAAATATAAATATTTATTGCTTTATCTCTACATTATTTTTTTTTAAATTCTCACATCTTTTCCTAATATCTCAAATCTTAGAGGCAAAGTCTCAGGCAGAGGCTTTGCTTTGAGGCCATGATTGGAGGTTCCCCAAGCAAACTGCAGCAGTCCAAGCACCGCTTGTGTGCTCTCTGTGGGGTTACGGTGCCTTTCCTCCCTTTGGAGGAGGTTAAAGGGTCATTAAAAGCCTGTAGTGAAAAGAGCAATGAAAGTGCAGAGAAAAGCTGGGGAAAGAACTGCTGAAAATATTGGCTGTTGTGTCAGACACAAAAAGGGTCATGATGGGGCCACCCCATCTCATGGAATCGTGGAATGGGTTGGGTTGGAAGGAACCTTAAAGCCCATCCAGTCCCACCCCTTGCCATGGGCAGGGACACCTTCCACTAGCCCAGGTTGCTCCAAGCCCCATCCAGCCTGGCCTGGGACACTTCCAGGGATGGGGCAGCCACAGCTTCTCTGGGCAACCTGTGCCAGGGCCTCACCATACTCCCAGGGAAGGATTAATTTCTATCCCAATATCCATGTAACCTTGCCCTCTGGACACCTCATAACGAGCAGTTGCACCAAAAACTGAACATCTGTTACTTATGCTCAGTGCAACGTGCAAATTAATTCCGTAAATTGCATTCAAAATTATTTCTTTATTATAATGTAATAATTTTTAATGTCATTTTCCTTAACTATATTTATCTGAGCTTTATAGTGAAATAAGTGCTCATTTCAGGCTGTGGACATTAACATTTTTCTAAGATTCTCTCATACCTGACAGTTGTGCTGCCATATCCACGATTTCCATAATAATGACTGTATTCCTCAGGAGGGTGCACAGATCAGAGCAGAGGAATGTTAACTGGGTCTGGAAATTCAGAGTGATGAACCTTCTCCACAGACAGTCTCCTTTTAATCTTCAGGGAGGAAAACTCAGTGCACAACAGTCTTGCTTTGGGGTTGGAATGCAAAATCAGGAGGCTTTATTTACTAAAAATGGGCAAATAATGCGGTGATGAGGAAATGAATCCATTACTCTGCTTGAAACAAAGTAATCACCCTGCAAGAAGTGAAGGTACCTCATACAGCATCTTGGTATTTGAAGAAGAAGTGGGTTGGTCTGAATATTTATTTAGAATCCTTTATGCAACAAAGGTGAGACTGTAAAGTTCTAAGGAGACCTGAATGCAGCAAAAGCTAAAAAAAAGGATCGATATTTCTCTGATGTGAATTTTGGGAGCGGAAAAAATCAGTTGCCATCACAAAAATGGATGAAATGTCTGGAATGTCTCTGGTCCTGGAATAAAATGTTAATAAACGAATTTCTATTTCCAGCCCTTCCCTTCCCCTTTTTTGTTACCTGGCGACTTTGTTCCTGCTCAGCTGTGGTTTTTTCCGGCTCAGCCCCAGCTCTCCAGGTTTTCCTTTGATGTGGTGCTGCAGAAGGCTCCCAGAGATGTCAGGTTCTTGAAAGGGAAAGAAATTCTGCCATGTGAAAGACATGCTCTGTTTGCAAAGGCTCTGCTGCTGAAGGACTGGGAAACTCAGCAACTCCCGGGTCTCTTGAAGGCTCTAAAAAGGTCTATTTATCTGCAGATGAAAAACAACTTCCGAGGCCCTTCCTTGGCTTTGTGTTTGCTCTTTTCCTGCTCATTGAGCTGATCTTGGTGAGGAACCTCTTCACACAGCTACAATAACCAGGAAGATGTGATAAAATATATGTAAAGGTGAGTTCAGCCTTTGGGTACCCCAGCATTCATCCACTGATGTCTGAGGGGATTTTCCAAGGATTTCAACAAGCTTTCAGCCAGGACCTGGATAACAAAACAGGGCCATCCATTAGGGTGATGCTTGAGAAAATGAAGAAGGAGAGAAAAAAGAAACACTGTAATATAAAATGAGTTATCTGTAAGAAAAAACAGGTCGTTTTCTTGCTGATTATTGGGTGCTGCACACATGGGAACTGGCAGAGTTGGTGTCTTTACTCCTGGCACCACCTCACTACAACCTCATTCAGGGAGTTGCAGAGAGCCAGAAGGTCCCCTCTGAGCCTCCTTTTCTCCAGGCTGAGCCCCCCCAGCTCCCTCAGCCTCTCCTGCTGCTCCAGACCCTCCAATGCCAAGGAGGGACATGATGACATTCCTTGCACATGCCATCTCATGTTGGTCCAGGATGCACCCTCCAGGAGGAGTTGGACTGAGGGAGATCCTGGGGTCCAGAAAATGTACTTGCATGCAAGAGAAGGAGGATAAAACAAGTCCAGACTGAAAAGGGCTTGGAGCAACCTGGGCTGATGGAAGGTGTCTCTGCTCATGGAATGAGGTGGACTTTAAGGTCCTTTCCAACCCAAACCATTCTGAGATTTTATGATTCTAAGAAAACTCATCACACAGAAAGCCCCTCCTGTTATATCCATCCCTGAGCCCTTCTCTGCTCAGATCCACCCCAGCCCTGAGCCAGAACTGGGCCTATTTCCAATTTGTGTCCAGCAGAACCCTGTTATTTCTTCACTGGTACAAATGCCATGAGCAGCAAATCCCCTCCTCATCCTTCTTCCCAGTGTTGGCCTGATGGGGAGCAGTTGGAACATATTCAGATATTAAGGCACCATTTAGCAGGGGGACTGTGGTTTCTCAGCCTCCCAAAACAGGGCTTGATTATGATGAATATAAACAGGAATTGAAAGTGCTCCTGAAATACTTGGATCGAGTTCTCCTGAATGAAAGAGAAAAGGCAAATTGTCTTTGCTCAGTAACCATCCAGAGCTCTTTTCTCTTCAGGGGGAACAAATTAGACCTTTTAATCTATTTTAAGAGTAGAGTAAGGGGGTTGTGATCTATAAAATTAAACTTCTTAGTTGTCTTTCTGCTCTGGTGGGCTCCCTTTCCTTGGGGAACCTGTACAGGTAGTTTCAGGTGCACAGTTCAAAGAGAGTGTTCCCAGACTCTTCTCCAGTTGACTTCTTCCAGGTCCACCCACCTTCTCCCTGTGGACATGAGACCACTCTGTTGAGACACTGTTCCACAAAACATTGTAACATTCCAGGCTACCATTCTGTGAAAAAGGCCACTATTATCAGATACCGATACACTAGGATTCAACTAAGTGTTTGCAAATAGGTCTCTGGGAGCTGGAGCTGTGGATAGAAAGTTCTCCTGTGAGGGTGGTGAGGCCCTGGCACAGGTTGCCCAGAGAAACTGTGGCTGCCTCATCCCTGGAAGTGTCCCAGGCCAGGTTGGATGGGTCTTGGAGAAACAAGGGGAAGGTGTCCCTGCCCTTGGCAAGCGGTGGAACTGGATGAGTTTTAAGGTCCCTTCCAATCCAAACCATTCCATGGTTACATGATTCTATGTGGGAAGACAGACAAACACATTTCTGAGGCCTGGGAGTTGTTCCTTTTCGGTTTTGGGGTTGAGTGTGTTTCTACTTGTCTGCCAGGTCATGATTTCCTGAAAATTTAGATAGATCAGTTTATGTTTCAGGGTTAAATTTCTAAACTGAACTCTTTAGATCAAGCTTGCCATGTCTAAGACAATATTAGATGATTTATTAATTCCTGTCCTTCTCCAGCTCAGTATAGTGACAAATCTGCAATTCATATTCATTCTTCCCCAAAGTAACCCTGCCCAATGGTAGCAGGAGATGTCACTTTAACTGAGTCCTAATAAGTGAGGGTGAATATTTGCCAGGCTGGCAGAGGCACTGCCTGACCCTGGGAGGTTTCCCTGCTGCCTCGATTGAATCCAACTGCTCTGAGCTTGAGCAGCAGATTTACAGAGAACATTTATAGATTTTGATCTCTATTTATTTTCTTGGAGAGCAGGAGCTGGTAATTGAAATGCTGGTTCTCAGGGTGTTTTGTGTGTGCTCTGGTACAGGAGCCCATGAGAATCTCCCGGCTCCGGTGCTGACAGCATCACTACTGACAACCCAGAGTGGGAAAGCAAATCCTCTGGTGGTAAATTGCAACACCAGGAACTCTCAGACCTTTTCCACACAGCACTGAACTACCTTGAAATACATCTAGGATGACTTACCGGGAAAGAATTTCTGTTTAAATATCTCTGGAGTTTGTGTGATTGAGGAAATGGCCTCGAGTTGCATCAGGGGAGGTTTAAATTAGACATAGGAAAAATTCCTCCAAGGAAAGGGTTGTCAAACATTAAGCAGGCTGCCCAGGGCAATGTTGGAGTCACCCTCCCTGGAAGTGTTCGAAACATGTGTCATGTGGCACTTGGGGACATGGTTTAGTGGTACTGGTTTATGGTTGGATTGGGTGATCTTAGAGCTCTTTGCCAACCTTAACTATTCTGTGATTCTATGATTCTAATTAAACACATCATTTTAATGAGGGTTTCAGAGTTACAGAAGTACATTAGTTTGTGCTCTGTTCGCTGGTCCTGCAGTGGAAGACCAGAGAGAAAATCTCAGTGCCTGCCCTGATGGTGCCACATCCATGATGGTGTGACACACCCCTCACAGAACCCTTCCCTGAACAGGTAGTACCAGTGTGTGGAGAGGAAATGATGGTGGATTAATTAATGCTGTTCATGAGCAGATTAAAACACCCACTCTGGCTGTGAGAAGACAAAGCCATGATTAGTGGCTCATTAGTCCTGCCATGATTAGTAGCTCATTACCCATCCCATTGTCACACTCTCCATCCCGCTCACCTGCATTTCATGCTGCCTGTCCTATGACATTTATCTCTCAGTTCCTGGTCTGGACCGAGGCTCTTTTTATTTATTCCATCTAATATTCACAAATTAAGCAGTGAATCTTTAAAAGACATCTTCAATCCAAGTGCAGCTCAGCCTGGACTGTGGCCTGGCCATGTGGAACACCTGACTTGCTGTCCCTAATGGGAAGATGGTGGGGGAATATTTCACTCTTGACATCTAAACAAAATTCTGACAATGGATAGATTTCTATTTCATTCCTGTTCCCTCCCATCTTCTTGGGCTAAAGTGTAACATTCTTCTCTTTAATAGAGCATTCTTTGATGTTTCTGGGAACTTTGGGTTCAGCTAATTCTGAAAGATTTAATATTTATTTTTCCTGCTATTATCACTGGCTTGGAGATCCCTGTGTCATCAGATCTGAAATAATTAGGTGTTAACTCTCTGCCAGTAAAGGAACAACTCTAGGGCATTTTGGGAGGATGGAAGGAAGTGGGAAAAAGTCTTTCCAGGTTCAAAAGATGACGAGATGGGGCAATAGGGCTATGGCCAGCATGGTGTTCTCATAAACTCTGGGTTAGCAGATGCAGGGATTCTGGGGAATTTTAGAAAGATTGGCATCCACAGCCAGGGATCATTGCTAGGCATTAAATTATACACTGTAACAAGGAAAAACTCCAGAAAGGCTTCAACTCAGGTAGAATTTTTTTCCTGGAAAGGGTGTTCAGGCATTGGAAGGGGCTGCCCAGGGAGGTGATGGAGTCCCCATCCCTGGAGGTGTCCAAGAAACCACTGGATGTGCCACTCATGCTCTGGGCTGGGTGACAAATTGGGGATGAGTCAAACACTGGACTTGATCTTGGAGGTCTTTTCCGACCCACATGATTCTGGGATTCTGTGAACTCTGTCTCCTGGGATGGGAGTCAGTGCCTGCAGTGCCTGGAGGGAAAACTGGGTGTATTCAAATGGGTCCGAACCTCTCCAGAAACAAAACACCTTTTCTGGAGCAGTTCAGCTATAAAAGTTTAGGCTTGAAAATATATGAAATAACTGCAGTTTTGGAGTCTGGAAAAATTGATAAAATAACCATGTTAGCAAGAAGCAGATATCAAATACTTGCCACATGGAGATTTAAACCCCATGTGCTCCATGATTAAAGCATAATTATTATAGTTTATGGAGTATAAACCCTTCTGTGATACGATTACCAATGAAGGCAAAGTCCCTGTGTGAGCCCACAGCACTCCCTGGGTCCAGGACTTTTTCTCTACCCCAAAACCCAAATAATCCTTTGTTCTCAGAGATATCACCCCTGGGAGAGGTGTAACCTGCCACCTTGCACTGCTGATTGAGGGTTAAATCTACCACTGTCCATGATGTAGGACAAAATGAAAGGTATCATCTTTCTCCATCCTGAATGTTGCTCTGACTGGAAAACCACTTGGAAGTAAATCCTATCGGGATTTTTCCGCTGGAGTACATTAAAAATGAATGCAGCAGGAAGGGAGGAGGTGGTGCTAAAGAATCACCTTCTGGAAAATGGGCATGGATGAGAGCATATCTGCCACTGTCACCTGTGAGATGGGCATTGCCATTACTGGGCTGTCCCAGGAGGTGTTGATAAGGTAATCGTGTTACATTTCTGAGTTACTGAAATCTGAGTTTTCCAGTCAAACACTCAGCAGTTTTCCAGTCAAAATAGCCACTGACAACAAGGAGAAAATTGGAATAAGCCAAAAGATCTGGTTTTGCTACAGAGACCTTTCTTGAACTCCCCATTTTTCTCTCTGCTAAATGTGATTATTTTATTTCCTGAGTTCGTAGGGCATTGAGAATTTGTATTGACTTTTTATTTTGAGTAATTTGTATGGTGTAGTGACAGCCTAATGGAAATAGGTATAAATGAAATAGGATCAGAAAGTCACCGAATTATTTGAGTGGGAAGGGGCCTTGAGGCTCTGGGCTGGTTAACAGGGATCCAGCTTTGATGAACAAGCCCTTCTATGTTTACGATTTCTTGATATAAACCTGCTCAGCGCCAAACAATAAGATTAAATTCTGTGCTGTTTTTGTGTGAGGGAGGATTTCTGCAAAGACAGACTGTGTTTGTACCCAGACATTTGAAATACAAGAATTTCATCAAGCGTTTTTCCCAACTTCTTATCAAACAGATTCAGGGGGCTTTGAGGGGGAAAGAAACAGCTTCTGTGCTGGGTATTTGCTGGGAGCCCTTCATTAAACACTTTCAAACCAGCCCATGTCTGTCACTGGCAGCCTGTCTGGGCAAGGGGCTTTGCACAGAACCAGCACAAGTTCTTCCTCAAATTATGTGAGATGAGATGGTGATAGATGATGTGAATTTCATGCCTCATCCCCAGAGAACAGACTTTTCCTTCAGAACTAAAAAATAAACAAACCCACACCATAGGGAGCTATTTTTCAGTGACCTTGTCTTCTGGCATCCCCCAGGAGGAACTGGGCAGCAAACACAGGCCAATTAATTCTGGACACATTGCAAAAAAGAAATATCAGCCAGCAACCTTTTCCTGGTGACAGATTTCTGCCTTTTCAGTGGCAATGAAATGAACAGCAAAGCTGATCTTTGTTTCTCCAAAACAATAGAAGGGGCCGACTCATTAAACATCTTCTCCATCTTTGTCCAAAGAGCAGCTGCTTTTCCTGCCCACCCCACGCTCAGCACTGGGTTGTCCATCAGCTGGAGCCCACTTGGAACAAACTCTGCTGTTCAGAGCCAGAGGCACATGTGGAACTTGGACTGATCAGGTAACAAAGGGGCTGGTGCCACAGAAAAGGAAAAAGCAGCATTTATTACTTCTGTCTGTTGTATGAAGGAATTCTGAAAACTTATGAGCAACACGGATGAGTCTCAGAAACTTTAAAGTTCAAGTCATTATTCATGTTCTTTTACACATTTTGTGGAGGCTTATACATTTTTTTGCAAAGCTGATGAATTTCTGTTCAAGGTTTACCCAGAGGCACCATGATCCTGCCAGGCAGACACACACGAGCTCTCTGATCATCAATAACACTTCCCACATCACTTATGGCTGCAGAAGACAAAGCACTTATTCTAATCTGGATCACAATAAAAACGCAGAGATCATAAAACTTGGTCAAGAAATCTGATCACTGAATAAAGCAGCAGCTCTGAAATATGGAGCTCTGCTCACACACGAGCTGAAAATCACTCCCCAGACACTTCAGGTTGCTAAATTGAAAGTCTCTGGTGAGTCCATAAAGATGAACGTGGTGAGCCCTGTTAAACACCAGCACACACCATGGGATGGAGGGAAACAGAGCAGCTGAAATTTGGGTATGAGAGAGAAAGAAAACCAGAGCATGATGGAGATGTGTGGCAATTTTAATTTCAAATTCTGGAAAATAAATTTAAGCTAATTTGCTTAAGACCATTTAATGACACGGGAAATTAGTTTCCCTGAATTAACATATTATTGAATCCTGTTGTTTATGAGTGTGGGAACCTGACAAAGCCCCAGAGCTCGGTGCATGAGCTTTTGTTTCCTTCATACTGCAAATTATACTTTGCTGTGTATGGTAGGGACTGTAAAGGGCTGGGTATACACTGCTCTGTGACAGCTTCTCTTTGGGCATCCACACTGCCCAAAATAGTGTTGTGGGCTCTGGGGGTTGGGATGTGCTTTCCTGGTGCCAGGCAGGGACCTCTCCCCAGTGAGGGCAGGGCAGGGGCAGGGGCAGGGGCAGGGGCAGGGGCAGGGGCAGGGGCAGGGGCAGGGGCAGGGCTCAGGCTGGGCTTAAGACCAAAGGGAGGGTGGTGATGGGCACTTCTTTGTAAGCACAACCACGAGGTTGAATTGATGGTCACAGAATCACAGACTGGGTGGGGCTGGAAGGGACCACAGTGGGGTATCTGGTCCCACCTCCCTGCTCAGGCAGGGCCATCCCAGAGCACACGGCACAGGACTGTGTCCGGATGGTTCTGGAATATCCCCAGGGAGGAGACTCCACACCTTCTCTGGACAATCTGTTCAGTGCCGGGTCACTGCACAGCAAAGAGGTTCTTCCTCATGTTCAGGTGGAACTTCCTGGGCATCAGTTCCTGCCCATTCCTCTTGTCCCATTGCTGGGCCCCACAGAGCAGAGCCTGGTCCATGCTCTGGCCCCTCCCTACAGACACTGACAGACATTGGGGAGGTCCCCTCTCAGTGTCTCCTCTGGAGGCTGAACAGACCCAGCTCCCTCAGCCTTTCCTGGTCAGGGAGATGCTCCAGTCCCTTCGTCCTCCTGGAGGTCTTTTGCAACCTCAAGGATCCTATGATTATCTTATAGAATTTTCTGGAAAATGCAGTGTTTCCAGCCTGTCTTTTCCCATCTCTAGCCTTGCCAGTTTGTTGCAATCAGAGCAGAGTTTAGCATCCCACACCAAACTGATTCTTACCTCACTAAAGAGCAAACTCTGTGAGACTCGACTCAATGAGACAACCAGGAGTGTCTGTGGTACAGGAGCCTGAAAACCTCAGAGATCTGTGCAAAGCCCTCGTTTCAGTCACATGAGTGGAGTGTAGCCAGTAAGAGCCTACACTGCACTGGGGTCCAGCACCACTGAAATGCCATCATGGGAGATGTCAGGGACACCCCTGGAAGTTGAGTGGCCTCATCACGGGGCAGGGCAAGAGCCAGCCTTCACTTCCACAGTAACAGAAGCCCAAACACAACACCAACAAGGCTGTTACAGGACACAAAGGAACTGAAAGGCGGCAGCAGCCCATTCTGAGCATCTGAATGTCATGGCCCTGACCAAGAGAGGTGAAGGATCTCGTGTGTGAAGGTTGGGCTTGGTGCACAAAGAGCAGTGGAGCAGAGGGAAAATGAGGCAGGAGACACCAGCTGAGCAACAGGACAGTGGGAGCATCACCTGTGCACAGAAACAGGAAAATAAAAAGGCTGAGATCAATAAAGTGGTAGGTGAAAGAGGTTTTGAACTAAGAGCAGAGAAACTCCAAGAACTTGAGAGTGGCTACGTGGAGGGAATCAGTGCCTCATGTATCCCCTATAAACAGACCTACATCCCACGTTTCTGGCTCTATCTCCAAATTTCTCTTCCTCAGAAACCTCATTTCAACTAAATGCTGGAGTGACAAGTGTAATAAAAATAACACCATAAAATGCATGAAGAATCTCCTTTCCTAAATATCAGATTTTAAAAGCAAAATACACATTAATTCTCCTCTGTCCTGCTGGTGACACTGATGTGATTCATGGCCATTCAGCTGCACAAGGCTGAGTTCTGTTCTTTGAGAAACAGAATATAAATCTTCAGATGAGCTATCAAATGGCTGGATGATTAATTCTGTGTTATCCTTGAATGTAATACCAGTGGGTGGGAAGAAAAGGGGAATATCCCACAGAAGAGGAATGGAGCACAGACGAATTCAGAAGTGTCCCAAGGTTAATCTGAAAGAGTTTCTTTCCTGTGTCTCCAATGAAATGTGATGCTCTGGGGCTGATGCTGGGAATGGAGCCCTCAGAGGAGCTGCCACAGGCTCTGGAAAACACGGGGAACACACTGGGCTGGGGCTGCTCCCTTTTCCCTGCTGGTCCCAAATACAGTCAGAGCAGCTTCTCTTGGGAAGGTACAGCTCTGTTGCTGCCACATCCTGCAGGAAAGGGAGACAGGGCTGTGAAAGCCCAGGCTGGAGCTGCCTGGATCCTGAAGGGACCTGCAGGTGACTCCTGGAAGGCTGAACAATTCCATCCTTCACTGTCTGCCAAAATCTAGTAAGATTTTCAGAGAATCCCAGAATGGTTTGGATGGGAAGGGACCTTGAAACCCATCCAGTCCCACTCCCTGCCATGGGCAGGGACACCTTCCACTATCCCAGGTTGCTCCAAGCCCTGGCCAACCTGGCCTTGGACACTTCCAGGGATGGGGCAGCCACAGCTTCTCTGGGCAACCTGTGCCAGAGCCTCACCACCCTCACAGCTGAGAATTCCTTCCTAATATCCCATCTAACCCTGCCATCTGACACTGGGAAGCCATTGCCCCTTGTCCTGTCCCTCCAGGCCCTCGTCCAAAGTCCCTCTCCAGCTCTCCTGGAGCCCCTTTATGCACTGGAAGAGGCTCTAAGGTCACCCTGGGTCCTTCTCCAGGTGAACACCCACAGCTCTCCCAGCCTGGCTCCGTAGAAGATGTGCTGAAATTTTCCTGATTTCCATTTCAACAGATGCAGAATATTGTTTTACACGAGATAAGTTTTAAATATATTAAAAAAAAATAAGACATTGAGTTTAAAATTAATAGAAGGGGGGGAAAAAAGGTAATTAAGACATGTCTGAGGGTTTGATATAAGCCTGGAATTTAAATGAAAGTGGGAAAGGATTTTATATCAGCTCTTCCTTGCCCAGATCCCAAATGAGCCCCTGGCTGCCCTGGGTTCTGGAGGTTCCCCGTGCTCTGATCATCACATTGTACTGGGTTCAGAAGTGCCCTGGCAGAAGAAATGGATCAATAGCACCAATGACATGTGACTCTGTGGTAAAATTCCCTGCTAATTTTATTTTTGAAGTCCTTGTAAAACAGCACTGAGAAGTGCATTGACAGGAACAAGGGGCAAAGAGTAGCTCTGTCCCTTGTCCTGTGTCCAGGGCACCTCGGGGTTGGGACCCACCACATCCAGCTGTGTGTGACTGGTGTGGGCACGGTTCCCTGAAGATGGGATTTGAGTTTTCCTGCTGTCACCTGTGTGTCACAGCTGGTTGGACCTGCCAAGGAGCCCAGGAGCTGTTGGGCCCCGTTAGGGAGCACTGGCTGCTCCTGACAGAGTGCGAATGAATATTCACGGCCATTATTCTGCTCCCCACCTAGGTATTATCTGTTAAAAAATTAATTAGTAAATCTGAACTCATCTCCCAAGCTTGAGTCACAAAACTGAGTCCAAATAAAAAGTGGTTAAAAACAGCCGAGGTGACAGATGGTGTCCTCAGCACAGCTGCTGCTTCTCTGGTCCCCAGCAGTGTAAAACCCCCAGTTCCCCAAGGAGAAGCAGCAGATGGGTGTCACAGACATGGCTGTGTGTTAAAACCACAGTTCCATGGATATTTGGATATCCAGAGGAGAGGGAGTGTTCAGGGCCCTCCTGCTCAGAGTCACAGCAGGAGGAGCAGCCACCCCCAGGAGCTGCTTCCACAGCTCTCAGCCCTCTGACCCCAGAGAGTTTTTGAGACACTTCTGAAAATTCCTCACAAAGTTCAGGCTTTTTATTTTTCCTGACTCACAAACCAACAGAAATCAAGGTCAGAATGTGAATGGCCAAGCTTTTCTACAGTTTAAATTCTCATCTTTTGCTGTCTGAGCTCTGGAAAGTCTGAGTGATACAATGAGGGAAGTGCTGATGCCACAAATCACTTGAACAAGGCAAAGGTCAAGAGAACAGACTGTGAAGACATTTAGAGGGGGCCAAACAAGTCCAGTTCAATTGGCAGGATGATGGTGGAGGAATCCACATCTTACCAAAGACACATCAGTATTAATTTTAGATTCCTTGCAGTCGTGCAGGGATCAGACCTGGGAATCATTTCTGAGCTCATTTTCTCTCTGTGTGTGGTATTGCTGATTGCAAGTGAAGTGCTGAGCAGCATAAAACAGAGCAGAAGTCAAACAACGCAAAGAATTGTGTACTACCTGCTGCAGATTCTTTGTCCCAACCTACATTTGTATTTTTTAAATTAGAGTGGCCTTACTTGGCAAATGCACCCAGCGCTTCTTACCCTCAAAAGAGTTGGGCAGACAGAGGGTTGCTATAATCAGTTAAGACATGAAAACTCCAAAAGATGGGAGAGTTAAATTCAAGATGAAATAAATCAGAGAGCATCCTGTAGAGATTTATGGAATTACAAAGAGAAGAGGAAGAGACACCGAACCTGACACCTGATCTGCCTCGCTGTTATAAAGCACCAGTTTCTAACACAAAATTAATTTTACTTCTGACTTATTTTGTTTTACTCCAGAACAAGCCTCCCATGGACTGAAACATTTCATCCTGCAATAAGAGCAGTTGAGATATCCATGGAAAAGGACCTGACAGAAATCATCCCCTGAGCCCACAGGTGGTGGTGTCTCCAGCCTCCAGCCCACTCCCCTTCTGTGGGGATGGCCATGGTCTAGTCCCATGGATGCTTTGGAGCAGGGCACCACTGGGATCGTGGGCTCCACAAGATCAAATAAAGAAAGAAATTAAATTAAATCCAGTACTTCCAGCAGTGTAAATATCCTTACATGCTGTATCGGGTTACAGCAAACAGGGACACAGACCCTCCTGCACCACAGTAAAATTTCGTGATTAACTAATTGGGTTTGTAAGAACTAATCCCAGCTAAGAGGATTTTCTCCCCAACAGCTGAGGGGATGATCAGAAGAGATGGACAGAATAAGGTACAATTAAGGCCCCTGTAAACTGTATTTCCCAAAAAGAGCCTGTCTGGGCTGTTGTACAATCTAGAAGAGTTAGAAACTCAGTATTTAGGGTAGTCCCAAAGGCATCACAGGACAAGAAGAATAACTAAAAGGAATCATTTAGGTTGAAAAAGCCCTCCCAGACCATTGAGTCAACCCTGTGCCCAGTCCTCACCTTGTCACCCAGCCCAGAGCACTGAGGGCCACATCCAGTCCTTCCTTGGACACCTCCAGGGATGGGAACTCCACCACCTCCCTGGGCAGCCCCTTCCAACTTCTCAACACCCTTTCCAGGGAGAAATTTCTTCTGGATTCAGGTCAGTGCAGGAAAGGGGGAAACATCCCTGAGGACACCAGGCAAAATCCTGCCACACTCTCCTTTATCCTTTCCTTTGGAAATTACTCACTTTTAGCCAATAGAATGGGAAATATAAATTAGTGACTGTGCCCCAAACTGCCAACATAGAAATTAGAATTACTTAAAACATCATTAAATTATGCTCTAGTGTTTATTCCATTTTGCTCATGATCTCATTTTTCTCTCCATTACAGTCACAGCAATAAATGATTTAATTCCTCCAGCCTGTGCTGCACATAAAGCACTGCCCTTGGAAGCTATGGAATGTGTATGTTAATCAGCTCGGGGGCTGCCTGGGCTGTTCCCAACCCTCTTAATTTGTTTCCTGGTGTCATTCTCGATCACACATCTTTAGAACAGATCACTGTACTCACAGGGGTGGGCAGGCAGTTCCCCTGCCAGGGGGACCTTGGATCAATCTTCTCATTGCAGGTGAAATGTATTTTCTGAATAAATTCCAGGTCTGCTTTGTGTTTTCTGTAACTTTTCCGTTTTGGGAATTAATTAATATTAGTGATTGCAAGAGCAGGTAGAGCTTTGAATCAACATAAAGAAACACTATTGACAAAGTAAATGAAATACAGAACAGGTGTTACTGGGGACAGCCAACTAAAGGATGGGGTGGGTTTTCTAGGGCTCCTAATTCATCACCCTCTGAAAACAAAATTTTGCTCAGTCTCAGACCCAGAGATCTCAAGCAGCATGTTCATAACAGCAGCATTTTCCTGCTGCTTTGCTCTGGGACTGGTGGCTTGTGTTGCTGTTTAGTTTGGTATTGATTTCTTTGTGTTTTAAAATCACCAGGAGCAAATTGTCCCTGAGTGAGTCTCTTAACACGAGCTACACTGTGCCCTGGATGTCCCCGGGTTCAGACACACGAGGTGCTGAAGTGGCTGCTCCTTTCTGGGTTTCTCTCCAACAAACCTAAAAGGATGCTGTGCATGGATTGCAAGACTGATGAATTACAAATATGTGCTCATGTTCTATTCACAGCACAGCACATGTAGCTGCTGTCTTTGAAACAGAGTAATTTGGGGTGTTTGATCGCATATACCCTGACAAAACACTGCAAAAGTCTCACTAGAAGAGCCATAGAGTCACAGAATAGTTTAGGTTGGGAAAGACCTTCTAGATTATTGAGTTCAACTGTTCCACAGCACTGCCAAGGCCACCACCAACTTCTGTCCCAAGCTCCACATCCACAGGGCCTTTAAATCTCTCCAAGAGTAGGGAATCCACCAGTTCTTCGGGAAAACATCCAGCATATTGTAAATCAAGGAGCAACTCTTCCACCTGCCCCTGAGCAGTGAGTAGGGACACCTACTTCTCTTAAATTTTATCAGAAAGCCACCAATTAATAACAAAGACCAGGGACAACGTACCACTGCCCAAAGGCATCTTAACATCTGGAGTTCCCTGTTCCTTTTGACCAGCCTTCAGATCACTTCTTTCCATCTCTGCCACTGAGCAAATACCCGACTGCTTCCCCTGTAAACAAGGATTTTGGGACCCCAGCTGCACTAGGACTTTCCCTGGAGCCAGACACCACTTTGCTCCAAGCTCTCCTTGGCTTCTGACACATCCCAGCCCTTCCAGCTGCTCAGGCTGGAGCAGTGAGGGATTTAATAGACACAGGGATGACTCGATTCTTTCCAGCAGCTGAAACAAAATGGGAAGGGAGCCAGGCAGAGCTGATAATTAGGGAATAAATTCACACTCAATAACAGAGCCCACCAGCAGAAAACCCCAGACAGATCAAGCTGGAATGAGAGAACAGGTTGTTTCATCCTCTCATTTCTTTTATTCACAAAGTAGAAAATTACTCTTCCCCTCAAAACACTCCTTCAAAAAACACTCCCTCCCAAAACTCTGTTCTTGGAGGCGTGGGTGGTGGGAAGAACAGATTCCTTACATCCTCCCCGGGTCACCTTTCCAGCTGGAGGCTGTTTAAAGGTCTCTCCAGGTGAGCTTTGCAGTGACTCTAATGAACAGGAAAGTATAAAATATTTTCTACTCAAATGTAAGAAATGCAGCCCAATTTCAGCTGTGCAGAGCAGGAGGAAACTGCTGGGACAGCCCTGTGCTGGAAGAAGGTCACAGCAGGATACAGAGGTGGAGGAAATGCCCCTCCTGCAGCTCATCCTGCAGCTCCACACCACCCATTTCCCTCAAGTCCACAGGCTTTGGTCATCCTGGAGAACAATCTAGAAACAGAAACCCAGAATGGTTTGGGTGGGAAGGAACATTAAAGCCCATCCACTCCCACCCCCTGCCATGGGCAGAGACACCTCCCACTAGCTCAGGTTGCTCCAAGCCCTGTCCAACCTGGCCTCGGACTCCCATTTTCAAAATTTTCAAATTTTTCAATTTTTTCAAATTTGCTATTTTTCACTACTCAGGTGGGACCTGCTCCATCCCCATGACTGACTCCATCCAGTGACCTCCCATCGAGTTCCTTCATCCCAAACACAATGCAATGACCCACAAATGTGTGCAAGAACGACTTGGCAGCGCATTCAATAATGAGCTTTACTACAATTAATGACTTTCTTTCAATAATTACTTCCCTTGTTTTGAATTAGGAACTGTGAATTTACTGATAAATTGACCCATTTGAAAGATTCATTCCCACTGCAGCTCCTGCAGTTTGGTGCTTTTGAAGTGATTCTTTTTCATGATTTACACCCAGCACTCAGCAGCTCCTGCAGCCCAGGGATGGGAGAAGCCCATTCCCCCCATCCTCAGACCCCAGGATGCAGCAGAGCCTCTCATGGTTTCCAAAGACCAAGGTTAATTACTAATACTTAATTAATGTAATTATTAATCTAAACACTGGCACAGAGAAGCTGTGGCTGCCCCATCCCTGGAAGTGTCCAAGGCCAGGTTGGAGTAACCTGGGCTAGTGGAAGGTGTCCTGCCCGTGGCAGGGGGTGGAGCAGGATGGGCTTTAAGGTCCCTTCCCACCCAAACCATTCCATGATTATGCCATGTGCCACATGCAGCCACACGTGTGCACGCAAAGAGTATTTTACAAATCTCTTTTTCAGCTTTTCCCAGTTCTCAAGTTATCCCAATCCATGTCCTATCTGCCTCCTGTATTTTCTCTTCCTCCCCCATCCCAAGTGTTTGCAGGTGATTTATTACACCCCAGCTTCCACAACAGGAGGAATAAATTCCTGACACAGAGTGTTTTCACAGAGCCTTTCCCGGGTTCAGTGTGAGCTCATTGGGTGTGAAAAGTTAATCCTTTCAAGGCACATTTCCCTGTGTCCCCAAGGAGAGGATCAAGGGCTCTGTGTTTCAGAGCTCACCAATCACTTTAAAAACCATTCCATTCACTATGGATACCTGTGGTGCCTCACTGAATGGAATGGAACCTACCCAGGAATTCCAGGCCCTTTCCCCTTTCTCACTGCCATGGGACACAGCCCATAGGGAGCTGAAGGTCTGTGCCTCCCAAAGCCCCCCTGCACACGGGGAAAGGGAAAAGGAAGGCACAGTTCGGCCTTGCCTTTGAGGCCAATCAATTGTGGGATCAATTAAACAATCTGCTGAGCTATGGGAGCAACGACCTTGCTGACACTCGTTTGCTCCTCCAAGATAATCAGTTTTATTGCCAAACTGCTTGCAGACCCTTCAGGGAAATACATACACTTCACTTAACTCAGAAATGTTTGGGGGTTTTTTTGCTGTTGTTTTATTTAGTTTTGGTTTTAAATCTATTTCACGTTTGCTAATTCATAGATTTTTATTTTATTATATTTCATTTATAACTTATGGCACAGGTTGCCCAGAGAAGCTGTGGCTGCCCCATCCCTGGAAGTGTCCAAGGCCAGATTGGACAGGACTTGGAGTAACTTGGGGTAGTGGAAGGTGTCCCTGCCCATGGCAGGGGGTAGAACAAGATGAGCTTTAAGGTCTCTCCCATCCCAAAGCAGTCTGTGATATCATATTCACTTAATCAGTTTACAAACAGAGATACCTGACTGTGAGACCTTCCATCTGAAATCAATTTTAGGGCACACATGCACTGAAATATCAGATATCTGCGTGTTCACAACCACAGAGCAAAGCACTTTGTTAATCAATTTATTCAGTATTAGTTAGAAGAGACACAGAAATGTTTCTTACCTTCATTTGGCCCTTTCTGCTGCTTTGTTGAAAGCAGGGGATGAGCTGTGAGCTGCAAGCTTTGAATCCTCACAATTTGCTTCTCTGGGATGGAGCTGGATTTGTCCCTGGGAAACAGTTCTCTGTCTCCTGGAAGTCCTTCACCTCCTCCCACCTTTCCATCACGGGTGCTTCTCAGGTTGGATGGAGAGCTCTGGATTTAAGGGGAAGGACTATATTTTAATTTTTCATTTCTCACAGGAATTAGAAGGGAATTGAGGGTTTTTCCACAACTGTTCACTTTTATTGAAGCAAAATGTCCAACACCACAATAAAGCAGGTGAACCTGCACCTCTGAGCACCTCCCAGTGCTGACCCTGCACCTCCCACTTCTGCCCTTGGCCATCACCAAGGAGCTGGACACCAGCACTGGGAGGTGTCTGTGCTGCTGGGAGCTGAAACAGAGGGGTTTTCCTAATTAAATGTCCTGGAAAACTGATGGAACTCTGTAGGTATTGAGAAAGAGAGCAGAGCAAGGAGCTCAAGCACATCCTCTGTGCTCTGGTGATGCTTTATGGGACTTTGCTGGTATATGGAAAGGGCAAAGAAATGACTTCCAAATACCCTGGTACAAAAAAAAGCCCAGTCTTGTTCTCTTTTCTCATTGAACCACAATAAAAGATTAACAATGGAGATGTGATCTCCAGGAAAGGGCCCCTGGGATTTCCATTAAACAGTCTCTAAGCCCAACCAGATCAGCAATAGCAGCACTACTAAACCAGCTCTCTGTGATCTTCACGACAGAGGCTAAAGCCTTCAAGCAACCCACAAGATTAAAGAAATTACTTCCATAAAGCATAATCTGCTCCCCTTCCTGGACCTGGCTTAGCCACACAGTCAATCAGGGAAGAATATTTTCTCCAACTGAGAAAAAAAGTCTTTACAGTGAAACTCCTTTGCAAAAATGAGAATTTTCAGTGATAACAAAATCCAATTTCCTTTGATCTGGCTTCTACAGGACATTTGACTACAGGCTGGTGTTGTAAACCTCTTCTGAACCCTCCCAAGCTCAGGGTGAGCTTGGGCCCTGCCTTCTGATTTCTGTGGCAGGGTGGAGTCCCTCTCCCAGCACCTGCATCTCAATGTCCTGCTCATTCCAGTCACACCCCCCTGAGGGTGCATTAGGTCACAAACTTGACACTTTCTAAACAGCTACAGAGAAAACCTGTTTTTCTGTTATGAAACAAACTCCATTTCAATTTGTCTGAAAGAGTAAGAAATCTACCTGGAAATTATTCCAGGCTGCCATATTCTTGAAGTGTCCACGGCCAGATTGGACGGGGCTTGGAGCAACCTGGGCTAGTGGAAGGTGTCCCTGCCCATGGCAAGGGGTGGGACTGGATGAGTTTAAGGTCTCTTCCCACCCAAACCATTCCATAATTCCACGTTTCTATGCCCTCAAACCACACTGTGCTTTCCACCCGCAGCCACATGTGTTGGAGGTGTCAAGAACTTTCTCCAGGCCACAATATTTCAACCAGATCTGTCCACAGCATCTGGCATTTTCCCTGAGCTGAGCAGCCACCAGTGCCCTCACAGCTCGGCATTCCCAGGGCAAGGGCAGGAGGGAAACAGCCAGGACACTCCATTACAACCAAAGATTAAACATTCCTTCTTCAGGCTGTGAGAAAGATTAATGTGCACAGCTGTTGAATTAGTGCCCGGGTTAATTGAGAACTGGAGAGTTGTACAGTTTCTATATGCATATATGTAGGTATATATGGTATGTAAATTAATAATAATAGAACGATATTTCTTCTAGTCCTAAACAGCAAAGTCACTGTTAATTGTGTTTGGATGTAAAATGGCCTTTACCAAAAAGTCACCTGAAGAATCCCCAGAGAGTGGGGCTGTGCTGTCCTGGTGGCTGACTCTTTGATCCCTTCACTGCCACAGCCAGTGGAATGCAGGGAGAGGGGAGTACCACCAGTTAAAATTTAGGTTTTAAATACCCCTTTCATCCCCACCTGGAGCTGGCTGACTTCAGGCTTGGGTTTGGTGCAGCTCCTTAAAATCTGGTGGCCCAGGGGAGGGTTTGGTGGGAACAGAACTCCACAGCCCCAGGCTGGGCAGAGCCACTTTGCCTCGTCCTTCTTCATCCTCCTGTTTAACCAGAAAAATGAGGCTTCAAATGTCAGGTTTGGAGGCTTTTAAATTATCGCAGTCAAGCTGACCAAGAGAAAAAGAGGGAAGTTGGACACCTGGATCCGCAAAGCCAAGGGGAGAGAACAGTGGTGTTGCTGGGGGGAGACCAGGACATGCCTCTGGCTGGGACATCACTGGTGCTAAAGGCAAAGTAAGAGCATTTTAGGAGGAACAGCAAGATTTTGGGAAAAGGATTATGGAGGAGGGATGCAGGAAAAAGAACTTAACTTAATACACACTTCCAGGTATTGCAGAGGGATAGAAGAATCAACCTAACAGAACTCTCACAGGAGTAAAAGATTCCAGGGATCCAGCTCAGCTGGGAAGGAGCAGCTTGGACAGGAGCAAATCAGAGGGTGAGGGAGATTTTTGCTTCTCCAAGCGGCACAATGACAATAAAAAGGGGCATTACAGGAGAGGGAGGCAAATCTAAAACCCAAAGTTGGAAAACACCTGTTGCCTGGCCTGTGGGGGTTCTTATCCCACGGGGCACTGTGGGAGTTTGGGGCACCAACCTCCATGGCAAGATGGGATACCTAAGCCAAGGAGACTTTCTACTTATGGTAGGATAGAAAGAAGGAAAAATAGTAATTCAGAGAGATGAGAGAAGGTGACAGGCAAGGGCTGCACAAAGAGAAGGGTCTTGGCTCAGCCCTTCACTGTGTCAGGAACAAGGAAACTGAAATTTCCGACTGGAAATCACAGTCCAACCAAAATGAGAAGCAGCACCTTAAAACCAGGGAGCTTTTTCCCTGGAATCTGGCACATTCCACCCCGAGGGAGTGTGAAGAGAAGCAGAGGCACCAGCTGTGAGGAGCAGCTCATCTCCATCACCCCCCTCTTCACCTCCTGCTTAATTGGCTGTGACGGCAGCGATTCCTTGTCTGGGATAAATGAGGTGTCAGTTCTGCAGGACAGGGCTGTGGCAGCAGCTCTGTGATCACCCTCCCAGCAGCAGCCAGGGAAAAACAGCTGTGGAAGTGCTGCAGGAAAGGAGTCTAAAGGCAAAATTTAATTTGCCTTGTACCTCTAATGTCCTTCTCCAACATCCTCTGGTTTGGAATTTAACCATTTGCAAGGCAGGCAGCCAAAACCCCACCAGTGACTGTAAACCCAGAGGACAACTTTGGAAGGTCCCAGATGTGCATATGGGAAACACACACCTGGTTAACACAATGGGAAGACATTTTTGGCTGGAGCTCTCCTGCTCTCAAAGAACAAAAGTAGCTTAAATGGCAAGTCTAGAAAGACCTTGCTAATTAAATGGGTTTATTATTTCCTGAGCTCTGGTTAATCACCCTTTTAAAGTCTCTGTTTGCTAATTGAATGCTTCCCTTTCTATCAGGAGATGAAGAGAACAAGGAGCTGTTGGAAATGTTGATTATCCATGTGGATAAGGACACTGGGCTGCCTAATGAATCTGGGAGATGAGAAATTTATATTTACCCTAAATCACTCATCTGTTTTGTTATCCCTGTTTATGGGGATTTCCCATAGTTCCCTTGGCAGTGGGTTTTATGTGTGAAATGGTCTCCTCAAGACCATTGTCTTGCTCATGGGAGCTGTTGCACTGGGCAAATGTGGGGCAGAATCCCAGAATGATTGGGGTTGGAAAGGACCTTAAAGCTCATCCAGTCCCACCCTCTGCCATGGGCAGGGACACCTTCCCCTACACCAGGTTGCTCCAAGCCCTATCCAATCTGGCCTTGGACACTTCCAGGGATGGGG
>NW_016690205.1:6445440-6489327 GCF_001604755.1 Lepidothrix coronata
GCCTCACCACCCTCACAGCTGAGAATTCCTTCCTAATATCCCAACTATCCCTGCCCTCTGGCAGTGGGAAGCCATTCCCCCTTGTCCTGTCCCTCCAGGCCCTCATAAATAGTCTCTCTCCATTCCAGTTCTCTCAGCCTTTCCTCACAGCAGAGCTGCTCCACCCCTCTGATCATCCTGGTGCCTCCCCTGGACTCGCTCCAGCAGCTCCATGTCCTTCCTGTGCTGGGCCCCAGAGCTGGAGGCAGCTCTGCAGGGGGGGTCTCACCTGAGCGGGTGTGTCCAGGTGGTTCTGCAAGAGCTGTTCCAGTGGTGGAGCCCACATTGGAAGGAGGTGACTTTGCTAAATAGCCAGGCAGATTTGGAACAAAATGTCCCTTTTTTGATCCCCCAAGCATAAATTATCAGTTATAACGTAATTGTGGCGAGAGGCAGCAAAACAAAAGTTAAATGAGTTAAAGTGTAAACACAGGCAGTTTTCGAAAAAGATAAGTGTGAAGTAAATGAACCAAAACTGGCTTAAACACAGGGGAGAGCAGATAATCGAGTTCAGGAATTAGAGAGAAAAACAGGAGATGGAGTTTGGAAGGACGTCTGCTGACAGCATACAAAGGATCAGGAAAGTCGAGTCGAGGATAATCCCATCCCAGCAGGATTTGTGCAAAGGCCTGGACCACAAACACTCAGGGCTATTTTCCCTCTCCCTGTTATTTGCTGTTCAATGCTGTCACATTCCCTGTGTGGTGATGGGTTTCATCTGAGCTGTGGAACAATGGGAGCTTGGGATGGATCATGGCAGAGCAACCAGGTGCCTTAGCACAGTGAGAACAGGCCCCCCCAGCCTCCAGCGACAGCCGGTCCCACACCAATCAAAAATTCAGCTCCGGAGTTTAAATTGAATGACACATTTACTGGGGGTATCTGGTGTTTGGGGCAGTGTGGGCACAGGGGACTGAAAGGTAAAACTGCCCAGGCAATGCCTGCAGTGGGTTCAGAGCAGCAGGGATCACAGAATCATTTGGAAAAATCATCTGAGGCCATCCAGCCCAACCATTCCCCAGCACTGCAAGGCCACCACTAACCTGCATCCCCAAGTGCCATATCCACATTTTTTAGACCCCTCCAGGGCTAGGGACTCTGCCCCTGCCCTGTGTTCCTGCTATTTTTTCCTGCTGCAAGTCCCAGAGCACTGTGAGTGGAGAGGGAGCAGAGGAGGTAGCAGAGGCAATATCATTTTTCCTGCTGATGCCCATAACATGGAATGATTTCCAATTTGTTAGCATTCATTCCCAGTGCTCTGCTCTGACAGGGCTGTACCACAGCTAATGTGTTGCAGGTGGATTGCAAAGCACTTTTACATCAGCCTGGGCCCAGCAGGGGATCAGACTGAGCTGGGTGGTTTCATACCTGCTGTTCCCGAGGATGGGAATGTTGACATGTGGCTGTGCCTGTTCCATCACAGCAGCTGGGCCAGCAGAGCCCAGCACAAACTTTTTCCACCATCAAGGGCTTGTAACTCCTCTGCTGCTGCCTGCTGTGGGGAGATAAAACAGCTCAGGGGGGAGAGCACATGCTGGAGCCCTGCCTGCCACCCCTGCCAGTACCCAGGTTCACATGGAATGTGCAATTCTGTGGGTAGGGCACGGCCAGCTCCTCACCTGGGGCTGTGCTCAGTGTTATGGGCTCTGTTAGGGTGCTACCAAATGATGACAGAATCATAGAATCTCCTGAGTTGGAAGGAACCCACAAGGATCATCCAGTCCAACTCCTGGCCCTGCCCAGGACACCCCAACAATCCCACCCTGTCCCTGAGCGCATTGTCCAAACACTCCTTGAGCTCTGGCAGCCTTGAGGCCGTGACCACTGCCCTGGGGAGCCTGTTCAGTGCCCGTCCACCCTCTGGGGGAAGAACCTTTTCCTGAGATCCAACCTAAACCTGCCCTGACACAACTTCAGCTGCTCTCTGGGTCATGTCACTGGATGTGTTGGTTCATGAGATAATTTGCTTAAAGACAAAAAACTCTGCCCAGAGTAAAACTTGGGAAATTTGGGTGTTCCTGGGCAAAATATTGGTGTGCAGCTCAGTGGCTACAGCAGAAAAAAAAAGGGGGAGTCTTTGTTCCCACGGGCTCAACAGGCAGCACATCCAGCAATTCCAAACTCTGGCAAACTGAGCCACAGCCTCCAGAGAGGGAAAAGCATCTGTGTGGGGAAAGGGGTTATTTCTTAATGACTTTGAAATGCCACCAGCCACTGCCTTAGTAAAGAGGTAGCTCAGGTGGTGCCACTCCCTGCTCCATGTTCCTGTCTGCTGTGGGGAGCAGCAAAGCCAGGACCAAGCCCACACATCTTGAGTGAGTGGCTGGGGGACCCACAATCCTCCATTACCTTTTCCATCATCTGGAGTTTTCCTTGTTTTTCAGTGCTGTTGGAGCTCCATCTCCAGCATCTCCCTGTCCCTCAGGTTCAGCACAGTCAAGCCCCTTCTCCTCTCCCAACCACTCATTAGCTGAGTTTCTGTCTCCATGGAAGAGAAGAGCATCTTCATTAACTGAAACATTTCCATGGAATCCTGGGAAGATGCACTGTGAAGGCATATTGTCTATTTTCTTATTAAAAGAGTCATGTGAGAGGTCCAAGGAAGAAGTGGAGCTGTTTCATATTTCATTGATTCGACCCTCAGCAGCACACGAGACACGTGAGGCTGCTTTGGGAATTATTCTGGCTGTGGAGCATCAACTAAAGGTGGCTCAATTCATTATTATTTTTAAAATTTTGAAGTGATGTCACTGCATTCATATATTTCTATAATATATCTCTCACATATTCATTTGCTGTAAAGTAGGTGCCAGACTCTGGCTGTAAACCCAACACATGGATGGGATAATTACTGTTACTCACAGCAGCAGCAAAGACCATTCAATAAAATATATATATTTAGCATAGCAGGCAGAATAAATGTTTGTTTATAGAAACAGAAATAAAACCCATGTGCAAAACCATCTGCTTCTGTCAGAGGGAGCTAAATTATTACAAGCCACCCAACCATCAGCTTCACCACAGGTTTGCATCTCTGTGATTGGAATTATCAAGGGCATCATCCAGGATGGGTTATCCAGTTTGTTTTGTTTTACTTGGCTGTCTTTTTATTTAATTGGGAATCAGACTGGAGCTGCCTGGACTGAAAAGCAATGTTTCTGATTCCCTTGGACTGAAATCAGCTTCGTGCAGCAGGTTCCCCTGGCAGCCCTCGGGATGCTCATATAGGAGTCCTTGGTCCCCACCTGCATTAGGGCTGATCCCACAACATGCCCCACTCAAGGAATACATTGATTTTTGCCCATTTGTCCCATTGTTGGGAGCCAGACTGCTAAATACACATCAAAGAGGCACTGGGAGAAAAGAGGTGGGATTAGGAATATCATGCCTTGTCTCCCTGAGTGTTTCAGACAGTCCAGTGTAGGAACACTCATCATCTTTTCTGCTGCTTCAAAATAAGTATATTAAAGAAAACACCTTATCCTGTCCAACACTACCAGACTTCAGCTGGGGAACACAAAGGGTTTATCACCACGAAGGTTTATCATGGAAAGACAATCACAAGCTACTTATACAGCCCAAGAAAGAGCTGAAATTCTGCCAGGGGAAATAAACTCCTTTCTTCTCACAGTGCCAGCCCAACAACCAGGATTAAAGGCAGCCAGAAATACGGACAGAGAGCTAGAAACACATATTTTTCCTGCAGAGAAAATTCCTGCCCGAATCCCTGAGGAATGTGAGACCAGCCCTGGGAGGATCCTGCCTCTGAGAATGAGCCAGGCTTGTGGTGGCTCTTTGTATCCAGGACAGGGATGGATAAACTGGAGCTGGGATGGAAACCCACCAGTCCTCCTCCTGAACTTGTTTCAACTTTCTCTTTGCATTCTGCATAATTTGTGTCATAATTCCCAAGGTATAAAGTAAACAATCTCACAGCTTTTTTTGTTTTGCTTTTCCCCAGGATCTCCCCTGTGGCAAAACTTTTCTCCTGGCAGAGGACAAGTGTGGAATACTTAAAGAGAGCAGCAAAACTGAGAGGAAAATACTGCCTTTTCACTTCCCAACCTTCACTTTGGAGAACAACAAATACAGAACTCCCCATTCACAGTACAGAGGACCCCCTTGATGAGCATGGGGGGACACACCCTCCTGCTGTAAAAGACAATCCCTTCTTTTAATGGCAATATTCCACACTGGACTGCCTTAGGCGCAGGCTCAGAGAGCTGTGTGAGCAAAAGGTACCTTTGAAAAGAGCTGGGGCCATGCTCCTGGATAAAGCAGATTCCCAGAAAATTCCTTTTTCATGGTGTGGCTTTGGTGTCCCACTGGGAGACCTGGGAAATCCACAAGATCAAGAGGTTTCTGCAGGGGCTCACTTTTCCTTTTTCTTTTGACATTTTCCTGCCCACAATTAAATGAATGTGCTGCTGTAAAACAGATGCAGGAACAACATTGGGAGGCTTTGAAATCCACCTGAAATGCCTTGAAGAATATCCCTGAGGAAAATATGAATCTCAGAATGGTTTGAGTAAGAACGGACCCTAAAAGCCCATCTCATTCCACTCCCTGCCATGGGCAGGGACTCCTTCCACTAGCCCAGGTTGCTCCAAGCCCCATCCAATCTGGCCTTGAACACTTTCAGGGATTGGGCAGCCACAGCTTCTCTGGGCAACCTGTGCCAGAATTCCTTCCCAATATTCCATCTAACCCTGCCCTCTGGCAGTGGGAAGCCATTCCCCCTTGTCCTGTCCCTCCAGGCCTTTGTCCAAAGTCCCTCTCCAGCTCTCCTGGATGGAGCCCCTTTAGTCACTGGAAAGGGGGCTGAGTTCTCCCTGAAACCTTCTCTTCTCCAGGTCTCCCCCCCAGCTCTCCCAGCCTGGCTCCAGAGCAGAGGGGCTCCAGCCCTTGGAGCACCTCACGGCCTACTCTGGACTTGCTCCATGTCCTTCTACTGTTGGGGTCCTGGTTCTGGACACAGGAGTCCAGATGGGATAAACAGAATAATTTACAGAATAAACCTGATGCATTACATGGAAGCCATGACTGGGATATTCCTGCTCATCGTTTCCACATTAGAATTTGTAGTTTGCTTTGTTTTTTAAATGAAAAGTCAAAATAGATATTTTTTTAAAAATTGCCCAAAGTAAATCCTTTCATTTTTAAGCAGCTCGGGGCTCTGCTTTCCCCAAGGTATCCCAGGGCAATAGAGCTTTTGGTGTAGCAATTCCAGGAGCTGACATGGAGCAAACTCTCCTTGTTCATGGCAGCTACAGACTCCAGTAAGACGAAGCAGTGGCAGAGGTTGGAAGGATTTACCCATTCTCAACTAGTGAAAAGCCAAAGCTTCCATCAGTACTTCGACTGTGCTTCTCTGCTCTCATTGTCAGAGCAGAGGGAGCATCAGTGCTGCTTTGCTGAGACTTTTCATTGCTCATCACAAGGGTCATTCATTTCTGACTCAACCAACACCCAGCAGTGACTGGAATAAAAAGGAATTAACTTAATTTTAGGTCAGCCGCACTAAGGTGCTGCAGGTTCTCGGGCGAGAAGCCCAGCAGTGGCCGCAGGAGCAGCAGCCCCAGTGGCTGCACTCCAGATGTGTCCTCACCTACACAGAGTGGGGTGTTCCACAGCTGAGCCCATGGGATGTGCTCCACGTGAGCAGATCCCGCTCCAAAGCCACCAGAGATCAGTGGAAGGGCTCAGGGGTGAATTCAGACCTGCTGAGCATCCACGTTGCCTTGCAAAGGGAAGCACAGAGCAGCTCCCCCACACCTACAGCCATGAACCAGCACATCCTGGAGGTCCTGGGATGGGAATTATCCCAAGGGAAAGAAGTTACAGCATCCCTTTTAAGCAACTGCTTTGAGGCTGGAACAGTACATGGAGACTACCAGGGCTGAGAGTAATATCTGCTTAGAATCACAGAATCACAGATACCTGAGGCTGGAAAAGTCCTCTGGGAATGAGCACAACCATTCCCAGCACTGCCAAGGCCACCACTAACCCATGCCCCCAAGTGCCACATTCACATGGCTTTTAAACCCCTCCAGGGATGAGACTCCACCACAAAACACCCAGACTTATTTCCTTTAACCATAGGCAAGTTTTGGCACAGCTCCCTCCATGTCTTTGCCCCTGTTCCCCCACTCTGAGCTCTCCTCACTCTGAAATCGCCATCAGGTGCTGCAAGGAAGAGGATTTCCCCTGATTTTGGAACATCACAGCTACTCTGGATATTTTTGAGAACACATGAGCAGCTTTTGTTTAAAAATAAAAACATACAGTGGTAATTCATAAGATCTGTGTGGAAGATCCAGACAGATCAACCTCAAGTTTACTGGGTTTGAATTATTAAATCAATATTTTATTCTTTTAGGAGGAAAAACATCACATCTGAGGGAAAAATTATTTTTAATACAAACAAAACACGAGCCTTGAAAGTCTCAGCCTCCCGTGCTTAAAATCACAGCCTTCTCAGAAGGAGAAGGTCTTTATTAAAAATGCTCTTTAAAGTTAAATATATTCTTGTTTTTCAGTTTCTGTTCCAAACAGAAGAACTGCTTTCCTGTGATTCCGGGGAAAGGTTTTCTCTTCAAAGTAGAAAAAAGGGGAAATACAATAAAATGACATTTTGTTTCATTGGGTAAAGCCTGATCTAAGAATACCAGACTGGTTTGGTTGGAAGGGACCTTAAAGCTCATCCAGTCCCACCCCCTGCCATGGGCAAGGACACCTTCCACTAGACCAGGTTGCTCTAACCTGGCCCTGGACACTTCCAGGGATGGGACAGTGAGAGCTGCTCTGGGCATTTTGTCTGTTTTCGTTGGTTCAAAACCAAGGATGGCCAAAGCAGAATCGATTCCAACAGGTAAATGTGAAAAAATTAATTTAGAAATGCTTGCACCAGTCCTTACAGCTCAGAAACTCCTATGTGCAGTAGAACTGGAGACTCCAATTCCACTGAAAAGCTGCCTGAAATCTGCATCTCAGGCAAGAACAAGAACTCCCAAGAACAGGATTTTTTTTTTCCTCTACAGATAAACAGCAAGGTCAAAAGAAGGGGAGGTGTTCAGAGAGCGTTCAGGGAATTGGCAAAGATTTTTTTGCCCATTTTTTATCAGTACCTTTATTTTTACTAGACAGTAACTCAAAAATAATCAACAGAAGACTTTGTGATATTTATATTGAAAATCATTCTAATTTAAATATTGGCAAATTATGCAGTTCTGTTAACAGGAAGAGAGAAAAGAGGATGGTTAGTGGTCTGCAGGGAAGATGAGAGGACAGGACTAGCTCTCTGACTGTAGTTTATAAAAACCAACAAAAATATCCTTAATTTTTCTGCCCAAAACTAAACCTGGTGAGCACCCAGGTATGGAAATACAGTGGATCAGGAGTGAGTTGTGAGTTCCCCCCTCATGTCCAGTACAGGACGCCTGAGGAAAATAAAGTCCAATTTACAGCAATTTTGACAAACTCTAAAGCATTTCTAGGGCTACACCAGGTGCCCAGTTTACCATTTTAGAGGAACTTCTCACAAATTCTTCAAAAGCAAATTACTCCAAGTCATCTCCAGATGCCCTTCTGTTGAAAGGGGTGAAATTCAGTTCCCTGTCCAAGAGAAACCATTGTCTCTGCATTTCCAGTTGCTGTCCTGTTTTCCTTCCCAAAGGCTTTAAAAACAACAACCTCAAGACAAGGAGATGGAAGAAAACCATGACAATCTCTCAGGATACAACACAAGCAAACCTGCCAGGGGTGAATTCATCAGGAAAAGCAAGTGGAGAGACACCAATTCTGGGTGTCTCCATCAGGGCTGGAGAAATACAGTATATGGAGATTTCATTGGTGCTTGGAGGGATAAATCGAGTTGAATTGCTCACAGAAGCAAACCCAAAGCATTTCGTTGTGAATCCAGAAAAGTCAATTCTGAGTCTCCTGGGAACGTTGCCATCATTTGTTTTCATTTCTCTGACTTCTCTTCATTTAGGCTCGAGATTAGCTCTCCCAACAATGATCACAGCAATACAAAAACCTGCTCCCAGGGGAATGGGATGAAAGGAATATTTACCAAAGTAAACACAGGCGAAGAAATCAAAATATGGAGAAGTTTAAAAAAAAGCACAGTCACAAAGTATTTAGGAGAGAGAAACAAAATGGCTTTAACTGTTGCTGAACTACTAAACATTCACCCAAAAATCTGTAGCCTTGTTAGGAGGCCAAAAAGCAGAGAAAAAACCCCATCCAAAACTCATCCAAACCTCCCAACAACCATCCTTTGTGTATCTTCATATTTCCCACACTGTTCAGAATTTATTTACTGAGTATTTTGCACTTTTCCTAAAGAAAAAAACTCAACATTTTCACCTTTGATTTTTCCTCCTATGTATCTTGTTTTCAGCCAAACATAATCCTGCTAAGGATGCAAACACACAAATTGCTCTTCAAACAGAGTTATTCAAACAAAGTGATTATTAGGATTTTATTGGCATGTGAAGCCAAAACACAACAAGCTCCAGCCTCTGGCAGCCCCTTCCACCTTAATTTAGTTTGAATTACAACATCCTTAATTTCTAGTGTCTTGTTCACAGGGAAGCCAAAAGCAGAGCTCCTTCTGGAAATGCACCCTATGCTCAGCTCCAGTTTATTTTGCTTCCCAAGGATCCAACCAACTATAAGCAAATCTGCTCTACGTGTCCTGGGGGGGGGTTTCAGGGCTGTTGGTTGAACTGGAGACCGTCAGAACCACTAAATGCTCCAAATTTTTCCAACTCCAAAACTGAAAAAGAGCAGATATCCAACCCCCCCAAGGCACTTACCTGGGCAGAAGAACATCCAGAAGATCCATCACAGATGGGAAATCATGGAGCAAGCGAAGGAAAACACAGAACAACTGGAGACTCCCACGGGAAACGAGGAAATCAGGACCTGGACAAACATTTCTTCTCAATATCCTGCCTAACCCTGCCCCCTGGCAGTGGGAAGCCATTCCCCTTGTCCTGCCACTCTTTGAATTATTCAGAGTTCAATTTTCCAAGGTATTAGAAAATACCCTATATCTCCTTAATTATAAAAATATGTAGCACACACGTAAAGAATAATTCCTGTTAGTTGGCGAAAATATCCCCCTCACTTCAAGCAAGCAAAAATCTATGGATTGGGTCAACTGAGAAGAAAGTGATGATCACAGAGAGAGTGTCTTTGAAGTAGCACAAAGGCAGAGATACCCTAATGTCCAGCAGGGCTGTGCTGGTTTAATCCAGCCATGAATCCTATCTGTGTAGCCAGAGTGACTCTTTTGCTCCCAATATCCTCAGAACTCTGATGGATCCCAGTGGAATCTGCACATGAATCATGAGTGAGGCTCCTCCCACTCCTCTGGTTTTCCATCTCTCCAGTGAAAACCACAAGCTTTTACCCATTATTTCATAGAAATACAGAATATCCTGAGTTGGAAGGGACCCACAAGGATCATCCAGTCCAGTTTCTGGCCCCGCACAGCCCCAACAATCCCACCAAACACTCCCTGAGCTCTGGCAAAGAAACTATTCAAACAGTCCTGAAACTTAAACCCCTCTAAAAATTGGCTTAACATACTTATTAATTAAAAAAGTTAAATATTTATTTATACAAATATGATGAGAAAAATCTCATGCAGACTTTTCACAGACAGTAACAGAACCCAGACTGGGATGGCTTTACAAAACTTGGGTTTGGGGACGTTGAGGGAGAAGTGTCGCTCTCACCCGCCTGGAGCACCGGTCAAGGGGGGTGGGAAGTTCTGAGAGAGTTTTCCTATGGGACATATGCCAAGATTTTCACACTCTTCACCAATATTAACAATAATATCTGATTACTACTACTCAGAGGACTGGACAGAGACATATGAGCAGCGGGGAATGGATTCCTGTGACCACCAGACCCCCACACACTGGAATGCAGAAAGTTGCCAAAAGGTCGCTTGAGATAATTCCCCTAAATGATGAAAATACCTTGGGATGGTTATGGATGGCATCTGCTTCTGCTTAATTATAAACCTGCACTGGATTCATAATTTGTGTATATTACAAGTAATTTGCATAATTAAAACAATTAAGGGATTGACATATCATGGCAATTAGAAATGCATCAAACTCTGGATGTTGTACAAAAGAGAGCTTCAATATGAAACATTAATTCTTTGAGAACAAAATATCCTTTAGATTCCTGCAGAACAGCCTTCACAAATCCCAGAGATAGTCAAGAAACTCTGTTTAGAGCAAGTTTTTCCCTGGGAAACCCACTCGCTGTCGTGCTGTTGAACATTGAACCCTGAACTCCTTCTCCTTCAAGTTCCTCCCCGCAGTCACAGCCTCGGCTCACTCGTGTCTTTATTGCCAGTTTCAGGAGTTCTTATCTCATTTTTCGTAGCCTTATCCTGTTTTCTTTGTCCCTCTTTTTAAGAATAAGTATGAACTGATTGAAAAAATGCTCCTGGTCCTTCTTCTTCTGGACGAGGCGGAACCGCTGGTCTCGGCCGTGTTTCTCTGCAAATTCCTTAAATGTTGTCCTGCAGGAAACAGAGACATTTTAGAGCTGGGACTTGGCCAAGCCACTCTCAGGCTCTTTGACCTGGATCTCAGTTGTTCACACAGACACCAAAAATGAGGGGTGTTCTGGGAATATCTGACAGGAATATAATGGTGAGGGAAAGCAGGACAATGCCAGAACCACTGAACCTCTGGACACACAGACCTCCCTGCAATGGCTAAGGTCCACTTTTTATGGAAAAATGGGGTGATAGTTGGCACTATGGACATTGCTGAATCACTAACATGTCATTCACAAACCAGTGACAGGGGATTTTTTATCTTATACTGGATATTTTACATTACACTCTCCTAGCAGCATTTTCTCCCTTAATTTCCTTTCAGGCTGCACTCCCAACGTGATGTTTTCTTTTTATAGGAAAGATTTGTGTTTTATTTATCTCATTGTGTACCTAAACCAAGCCAGAGACTATTGCAGGGAAACGAGCATCCTCCCTGCTGTGTCAAAACCATTCACAGGTTAAATGTTCCCTGTCCTGTAGGCCAGGACAGATTTTCCCTTGCAGGCTGGAAATATCATTGCTGGAACCAGCTTTTAAGTGCTACATTACCCTCAGAATATTCCCAGTTTTGTTGCAAAATTCTTCTTATAATAATAATAATTATTATTATTATCTCTGTGCAGCCCCACGTGCTGTTTGTATCTACATGTCTTGGCAGGTTGTGCTGTATAATTAAATACTCGCATGTTTTAGTAGAGAAAACATTAATTTATTGCTTCCAACTATAAATTTATAATATATAAACACTTATTTTCATATAATTTACAAATAAGAAAGCACTGCCCTAAGCACTGCATTTGCTATACATTTGCTAGGTTTGGATCCATCACTTGAAAAACAATGTAAAAAACAAATTACACATTGGGCACTTTATTTTAAATTAATCATAGAATTAAACAATGGTTTGGGTTGGGAGAGACCTTAGAGATCATCTTGTTCCAACCCCTTGCCACGGGTAAGGACACTTTGCACTAATTTAATGACATAGCATTAATAGCAAATTTGTTAAATTATATTCCTCTTCCATCAAAAACCAAACCTAAATACAGTTTATGACTAGTTCCACCTGTATGTGTAATAGAAATGAGATTTAACATTCAGGGTCTGATTTTACATGATTAATATGTATGTGTGTGTTCTACAATCAAAGCATATACATAAATATAAAATACATATGTTATGCAAAATATTACACATTCTGAATGAGAGCGAGAGAGAGGGAACATTCCCTCTCCCAGAAATTTAAGGAAATATAATAAAATATTAGGGAAGAAACATCAGCACAGTATTGGAAGAGCTTGTTATGAAGAGTTAAGCTCAGTGTTCCAGCACTCTGGGCTGATAAGCTCAGCCTAAATGAGAAATCTTATCTCTCCAAGCCTTCTGTCAGAGACTGAAATGGTTAATGATTTATGCATTCCAGGAGTTTGCAGGCTTTGACTTTTGCCCTAAAAAGGCAAGGAGATACCTCAGATGGGTAGTTGGGCCCATCCCTCCAGTGCTAAGCCCTAAAAAGGCAAACAACTCCTCATGCCAGGGAGGTGCAAAAGCATGACTGGTGACTTTGGGATTTTGGGTTCTCCTTCTCCCCCACCGCCTGTGAATCAAGACCATCGCTCTCAAGCATCACTGGATCCAGTGGGCAGTGACTATGTCCATTTCTTTTGCACACTCAGCTTCTCTTTTCCCTTACTCTCATCCTGTTTTTCATCTCCCCTAAACAGTTTCTCCCTCCCCAAAAGTTATCTCTATGTTGCATTGTTTTATGACAACACCCAAAACGCTAGCATACTTGTTGATACAAAATTGTTAAAATAAACTTTGTTTTCAGACACCGATTATTTAGTGTTGTTTCACTTTAATCCACCCCAAGGGAATTATTGATAGAAACCTGGGTTACCCCCCTCCCCTTTTCCTGGGGCGGGTCGTAAGGCAGTGCCCTTCCTAAGGCAGTGCCCACCTTGGTGACAACTTGGATTCTTCAAGAAGCTTTTTGAATTCTTCTTTGGCCAGCAACAGTTTGTTTTTCTTCTCTTTGTACTCCTCTCTGATCCGGGTCTTGACAAACTGCTCAAAGATCTTGCCAAGAAAGGGAAGAAGACATAGAGTTATTAACGAAGCCTTTGTGGTGTTGGGGCCTGGCCCAAGAGCTGCCAAGTCCAGGGACTGCAGTTCTTATCTGCCTGAGGTCCCTGCAGCACTGACTGCGCATTCCCACAAAGGAAGGAGCTGGGAAAAGGCACAATTTGGAGAGATAACATCTCCATCCAAACATCAAATGCAACATAAATCAAAATCTCCCAACTCCAGTGCCTTGCTCGCATTTTCATGCCTCCAGCATTAGTTTTGTCCGCTGTCCAACTGCCTGCAGGCCTTCAGTTTGAATCTTGCATCATTCCCGGCTGGATGGAATTCCTGAAAATGTCTATAATACCAAACAGCAATTCTTGTACGTTATCCCAAAAAACCCTGGAGATCTTTCAAACACCAAGAGTTTACACATGATCCTCACGCACCCAAAAGCTTTAATGTCTTTGGAATGAGCAACAACCTTCCTCTAATAGTATTTGGCAGCAAAGCAGGTGGCAGGACACACAACATCAGGACTTTTGGTGTCTTGAAAGGGACTTAAGGAGCTCACTATGTTACAAAATTCTGCCAACTACTTTAATCCCATTTTTAATCCCCAAACCCTGGCTGGTTTCATGCTCTAAACACTGTAACACACTAAGCTGTTCAACCAAAGGAGCTGTTCCTCAGAATTCCCTAAGTTTTCCATAGTCAACATCCTTCTCACCACAAATGACACACATTAAACATGAAATCCATGATACCACCACAAGCTCCCTCCCCAGCACGAGGATGCTCAGGTGCAAATCTACACCCCAGGAAAGCTGAAGTAACCAAACTACACGTGGGATTTAGGAGGAATGTGGAAAAGGGAAGGAGTAGCACTGGAAAAGTAAATATTAAAAGATGGCCATGAAAGAATTACTAAAAAGAACTTCAAGGAAATCTAAATGCAATTGAGTAAGTTCAGTAAAGATGGAAAAAACAGAACTAACAGGTAACACTGGTTTTGCTTTCCTTTCCTTCCTTCCTTCCTTCATCCCTTCACCTCCTCTCTCCCTTATTCTCTCCTTCCCTCCCTCCTCCCTTTCATTTTGAGCCACTTTTCCCCTCTCACTAAATTTCCAACATTCCCAAAGCCTGCAACAGTTGCTCTTGAGGCCACAGTCACCAAGTCAGTAAATGAAGATGGATGTGCCCAGTCCCTCAGTAAACATCTACAGGAAGCTCTCTGGAGAACCAGGGGACAATATGGAATAGGAATAAGTCCATTTTTCCATCGTGTTCATTTAAAAAATGGACAATTCCATATTCAAAATTCTTCCTTTTCCAGGATGATAAAAGACTTCTAAGGAAGAGCAATAACTACAGGACAGAAGTCCCCACCTTCTCTGCAACATCCTTGCATCTCTTCTAAATTTTTTAGACTAACCTGCAGACTTTTGGATCCCTTGTGATAAATAACACCCAAATTATCAAGGAAGCTAAACATCCACGTCCCTTTGCATCACCAGGAAAACCCAACCCTTCTAACAGGCACCAGCACAACACAGGGCTGTGCCCAGTTATTTTCAAATCCAGCAGTAAATCCTGCCAAGCTCCTAGAAAATTTACTAAAAAATAAAAATGAAGCAGTCTCTCTTCAATATTTAAATAATTCAGGGTAGGAACGTTGCCTTATGGCCATTTCCTTCTTTCCAGCCCAGTTTCCCAGGCTCAGGAGTTGTTCCTACAACCCAAGAGACCAGAGCTTGCCTTGTGTTCAAACCTCCCTGTACCACTTCCTTCTCCAAGGAGACAACACTTTAAAACATGGAATACCCTAAGTTGGAAGGGACCCACAAGGATCATCCAAGTCCAACTCTAGGCCCTGCATAGGACACCTCAACAATCCCAATCTATGCCTGAGGAGCATCATATCCCAGTGAGCTGAGCCTAAACCGGGAGTTTCCACAAAGAAATATTAATTTTATGCAATTTTTACCCTCCCAAGGTAATTCCTCTGGTATCCTGGTTAATTTGGGCGATGTTTGAGGCCAATCAGGAGTCAGGCCAGGGAAACACTCACCTGCTTCCGCTCCTCTGAGTTCAGCAGGAGGTACCGGGGGTCAAACACTATTTTGTGTAATTCCTTCTCCCATGTAGAAAATGCTGAAACCTGCAAAGCACACCAAGAGTTGCACTAAGGAATCTTAATAGGATGTGGAAGAAGCAAATGTTCCAAGGTAAAGCCAAAGAGGAGCTAATGAGCCCTCGGGAGGACATGTCAGAGCGGCTGGAAGGGGAATTTTAATGATTTTGGCAATGCTCTGGTCACCCCCACACCATTGACTTTCTGTAGGATATCTCAGTGAGGAGCTGGGAGATGTTCCTTCCACATTTTTGGTGGAAAAAATCTGTAGCAGAAAGGAAAATTCCATTTTATGATCCTGTTTGAGCAACAGAAAAAATCAATTCCATCAAAGGAATTAGCTTTAATTCCAAAGCTGAAATTATGACCCAACTGAGGCACAGACTGAGGAACCACCAGTGAACATCTTCAAAAGCACCACACCCCTGCAGCTAGAGGAGATGAGGAGATCACATCCCACAGAGGTTCTTCCATCTTCACAAAGTCATGGAATCATGGAATGGTTTGGGTTAGAAGGGACCTTAAAGCTCACCCAGTTCCACCCACTGCCATGGGCAGGGACACCTTCCACTATTTCAGGACCTTGGAAATTATTTGCTACAGAACACCACTGGGAATTACTTGCTACAGAACAATCTGGAGGAACATAAAATATTCTAATCACTCCATCTAATTACAAAGCAGAGTAAACTCTTTTAACAAAATTAAGTATGTGAAGTATAATTAAATAGAGTAATTAACACTCGAACAGGAAAGGTTTGATGAAGCAAAATGGGTTTAAACGGACTTATTTTCCTCTTAAGAGTGGTCAGAGATTGGAATATTCAAAGGTCAAGCTCCTTTTGGGGATTCAAGGCCATCTCCTCCCAACATCTCCTTTCCTGATGTCCCCTCCCTGTGCCCACCATGCCCTGAGATTTGAGGGCTCCCCCTTCAAAAGGCTCAGCAGCAGAAATCCCCTTTTCAGGGTGTCTTTTATACTCTCTTGGACATTGGCTTTGTTCCCAGCACAAAATCCACTTCAAACTCAAAGCCAGTTAAGCTCAGACTTTGAGATGGGAAGGTGGAGTTTAGGAAAGCCCAACACCCCCTTTCTCTCCAGTATTAGGAAGGTAAAATCTTGAGGAAAAAATACCGCGTGGAATCCTTTGAAAAGCCTTGTTTTGCTGCCAGAATCCCAGCAAGGAGAAGACTTTCCTAGGAATGCTGTAGAACACGGATATTTTGAGGCTGGGTCTGGGAGGGAGCCAGAAAGAAGCTTAAATTTTCTCAAGATTTTGTGTAAACTTTTAAACTTCCAAGAGTGTATCAGGGATTACACTTTTTACACAGAAAAACTTGCCCCAGACTTCAGAATAAATAGCGCCTTTGTCTTGGAGCAGCACCAAAAATTCCATCTATTTTTGAAATGTTACAATAAATATTCTTCTGTTGACATAATTTACGTAGGAAGATGCAGAACTACCCTGGCAAACTCCATCTGGTTCAGCTCTTTGTAATGCCATCGAGTAATTCCTTGAGAAACAACAACATGAGGAGAAAATGGCAGGAGATGGTCATTAAATAATCAGATTAAAGCAGCACTAATGCCCTCCCTGTGTCTCAAGTGATGCCAAGCAGCTGGTGCTGACCCAGGGCTCATCTGGACATTTAAAAATCGCTCAGGGCAAAAGCCAAATCCCCCCTTATCTCCACATTTTTAAATCATAGCAAAGCAAAACAGTAAAATTCCCAAATTTCTTAGTTTTATGAGCAAATCTGACTCTTACACAGAAACACTTGAGGATCCTATTCCTTAGAACATCCCTAATACTTCCAAATATTGACTTATTAACCCCCAACTTAAACTGTACCAACAGAAATCTCAACCAGAGTTCATTTATGGCCCTTCTGTATTTTTATGCATAAATAACAAAATGCATTAATAAAGCAGGGCTGGCGTGGAGATAATTTACTGCTGAGCTGCTGAAGTTCTAATTATGCACCTTTAAAGCTGCTGATTACCAGGGATAAATTTTATAGGCTTTACTGCCTAACAACAGACACCTTGGGTTTTATTTTGTTACAGAAATGACATTATCTTTATAGAACACATATTGAGTTATCTTTAGAGAATACAGATTGCAGAGTGTTAGAGGGAGGGAGAAAAACTGCACACACTGCTCATTATAAACCCTCCCTGTCCCTGTTCATCCCTGAGCATCCCATGTTCCCGCAGCTCAGCCTCAGCTGAAACATCTCCAGAACATCCTTTTCTAGGGATCTGGATAAGCATTAATGGTTTCCCACTGCCAGAGAGTGGGTTAGATGGGATATTGGGAAGGAATTCTGGGCTGGGAGGGTGGGGAGGCCCTGGCACAGGTTGCCCAGAGAAGCTGTGGCTGCCTCATCCCTGGAAGTGTCCAAGGCCAGGTTGGACAGGGCTTGGAGAAACCTGGGATAGGACAAGGTGTCCCTGCTCATGGCAGGAGTGGGACTGGGTGAGCTGTATGTTCTCTTCCCACCCAAACCAGTCTGTAATTCCATGATTCTATCATTTTGGATGGCCAGTAAGTGAACTTGGCTTCAGTCTGCTGGAATCACTGGAATTTGTGGTGATGAACATTAAAAAAACCAAAGCCCGTTCCAGGACAAGCCTTCCAGGTGATGTACAAGACACATCATTTGCTCTTTGGGATGGTGCATGGCCACAGTCCCCATGATCTGCTGAGCCACTGCTCTGTGCTGGAAGAGCTGCTGCCCCTGGTTATCTGTGGGTCTGTCTCCAGGAATTTCTTTGGGAAGGGCTTCAGTTCTGCATGGCAGTGTGTGCCAGCAGGAGAAAAGGCACAGAAAGTGTCCCAAACCAACATGGTCATGGACTCCCTCTCACCAATTCTCCATTTGGCTGCTGAGCCATAGTCATGAAATGACTCCTGCATCCCCCTGGCTGATGCCCTGGTTGAGAGATGGGATGTCAGGAATGGAGCAGTTCCTTACCCCCCTCTCCAGCAGCATGTCTCGGAAGTGGGTGATTCGCTCCTCCAGGGGAGGGGTGATCTGGGGGGCAGATGTCTCCTCATTCCTCTCCTCCACTCCAGCCCTCTCCAGGCCAGCAGCTTGGGAATCTTCTGTTCTTTAACAAGGTAAGATAGAAAAGAGTTCAGCAATTGTGAGCCTGGGAGGGGATTTTAATCCTCCCCAGAACATCCTTGAGGATCTGGGAGCCGCCGGGAGCAGACGCTGATGGATGAGAAGTTCCCCCAGCCTGCAGCTGGTTATTAAACCCTGGGCTTTGGGGGACCTGTGAGGGACCTCTGGCAGCTCCTTATGAGGAAGGATGGTCCATCAGGGACATCAGAGGGACTCAGCAGCCAAACATTACACGATAATTCCAGCTACAGCAAAGTGACAGCTTTAAATAAACCTTGCCAAGGAGTACAGACTTTGAAGGACCAAAAAGACTCATCTTGGTTTATTCTTTTTCCCCCTCTGTTTTTGTGGCCTGGAACCTGACAGGTAATGCTCATCTTTTATTTTATGTTCCTGTGCACCCCAGGAGCTCATTCCTAAGGGAAGTAATCCAGGAACACCCCGAGTTCACAAACCCTGCCAGAGGGTCTGTGTTTATTCTGGCAGCCTTTTCCAAGATTGAATCTGATTGGAATAAATAGGTGTTCCTGAGAAATCACATCCTACACATTGTCTGAGTGCCTTTGCCCACAATATTCCTGGATAAAGCAGGTGGGCAGCACCACGGGGCTCTCTGCCGGGATGGACAGTTCATCATGGAATCACAGAATCATTACAGTTGGAAAAGACTTCCAGGATCTTCAAGTTTCAACTGTAAAGTCACAGCACCCTGAGAGTGATGCTCCCCTCAGGTGCAGCCCAACATAACCAGTGTCATCACCAGAGCTGAGCTGCTTCACACAGGATAAATATCCCCTCCTGGAGCATCCAGCCCTGTGATCCCCAAAGGACCCCCAAGGATGTGAAGCTGCTGGAGCAAGTCTAGAGGAGACCACAGAGATGCTCCAAGGGCTGGAGCCCCTCTGCTCTGGAGACAGGATGGGAGAGTTGGGGGTGTTCACCTGGAGAACAGAAGGCTCCAAGGAGACCTTAGAGCCCCTTCCAGTGCATAAACGGGCTCCAGGAGAGCTGGAGAGGGACTTGGGACAAGGGATGGAGGGACAGGACAAAGAGGAGTGGCTTCCCAATGCCAGAGGGTGGGGTTAGATGGGATATTGGGAAGGAATTCTGGGCTGGGAGGGTGGTGAGGCCCTGGCACAGGTTGCCCAGAGAAAATGGGGCTGCCCCATCCCTGGAAGTGTCCAAGGCCAGGCTGGACAGGGCTTGGAGCAACCTGGGCTAGTGGAAGGTGTCCCTGCCCATGGCAGGGGGTGGGACTGGATGGGCTTTAAGGTCCCTTCCAACCCAAACTGTTCTATGATTAAGTTCAGTACAAATTCAGGCTCTTTCTGGAAAGACCAGGAATCTTTAAAGGATCACAAGGTTCAAGTGAGAGTAATTCAAGGAAGGTGATTTGATTTTTAGCCTCCTACTAAACATGACTGCATTTTCTATTGATGCAACTTTCACCACTACAGGATATTACTCAGTTTGAAATTTCAACAAGAGACCAATTTGGTTTACTTCCAATCAGAGGAATTTGATCATTGTGTAACTTGAGCTCTGGCCCATTATCCTCCTGCAAACAATTACATTCCACTTGACATTCATCCCAAAACGGTGCAGCATCACCAGTGAGCTGAGAGGGACCACACTGGTGCCCTTCACAGAATGACAATGAGTGTGATATCAAAATAGCAAATTTCATTTGGTGACATCACCCATGAAAGGCCCAATCCAATTTCTACTACACACAAAGAGCTGTGTCCAGCCAAAACTGAGGGAAGTACATCCCATTGCCCCCCCAGCCAAACATCAGGAAGGCTCCTCTGTCCTTCAGCCCTTACACAAGTGAAAATGATACTGTGAATCACACCGATTTTTTTTCTCATGCCAAAAAAAGACAATAAAAAATTTAATTTAGCAAATATACAACAATCTGCACATCACACTCCATGACTGCCTGCTCAGAAGGACACAGGCCATGGATCTTGGAGGCCTGAACGTCTCAAAATTGTTTCTTCAATTGTTATTTCATGAGAATTTGAAGCACAAATGGTAATAAAGGTCAATAACAGCAACACCGCAGGCTACTTCTGAGCCTGGAAACCTAAGACCAGGGGAAAAAACTGCTTCACTTCAATAGACACAAAGATTTTGTCCAATGTCTTTGAAATAACTTGAAATATCCTTGCAGTCTTTTGTTTAACCATTTTAAAGGAAAAGCTACTCAGACAAAAATGGATGGTGTCCATGGAAAACAGAGATTACAGAGAGACCTGGAGTCTGATGAGGACTGGATACCCACAGAATGACTCCTATAATTTAGTGGTGCAGTTATCCACACAGAAAAACTGTGTTTTCTTTGCCCTCCATACCAAACATTCCCTTCCCACCATTACATACAGACAGGCAAACTTTAGAACTTACTTATTTCTCTTAGTTTTGATGTTGAGATCATCGTTTTCATCCCCTGGGCAAGAACTAACACACTTGTCTGCTAAAAAGAGAGAAATCATTACTAGATTGGAACCAGAGAAATGGGAACACAAATTCCTCCAATTGAGCTTTCACTCCTTGTCTTTGCTGCTCAGTGTGTTTAAAAATATACTACGTATTTTATCAGATCCCCAGAATTGCTTCATCCAAAGGAAAGGGACAGAAATAAACTGACCATTTTCATTCATTCAGCAAAATCACTCATTTTTCATTCATGACATTATTGGTTTCAATCTTGTTATTGTTTCACTTGATCCTCCCTCCTCCCTTCCCTTAAAAATGCAGCTGCAAAGACATTCTTGCAAAATGATTTCCGTGCTGGCAGCCTGAGGGATTCACTAGAGGGAACTCCCCCAGAACCTCCCCCCTTAGCCCATTTTTCTTTCAAATATGAGCAAATACACCCCCGTTTTCCCAGGAATACAAGCACCAGTGTGGCAAGACTGTGGAGATACCAACAACCTCCACACTCCTGATGTTGGGAATAACTCCCAAGGCAACATCACTCCCCTGGATTGACCTGGACACGCGTCCTTGAAGGACCCAGAGGTTGGATTTTCAGTTGTAAAACACGTTTCCTTCTGAAATATTTTCTTTTCATCCACATAAACTGCAGTTTTCATCCAAATTCCACTGGACAGAACACCAGGAGCCACAACCACCCAGTGCTTGGTTTGTGCTGTGACTCTTCCATCCCAAACACATTGGTTGAGAAATGTAAATATCAAACTGCAAGGGGTTCCCTTGAGAATATCAGAACCACCAATTTCAGCCCTTTTGGATTAGCCTGGTAATGAACTTGTCTTGCTCTTTAGGAAACTATGAGAAAATAAATTAAAGGCAAATATAAAATCGAACTGAGGTTATGGAGAGAAAAGGTTTGAATAAATGAAATGGTAAGATCTGAGCTCACTGAAACCCAACAGAACTCCAAGACTTCTGCTGAAAAATGGGCCCAGTCTTTGTACCAGTGAAGGGAACAGAAATTTGGTAATTTATTTCATTTATTTCTAGTTTCAATTTAAGAATCTTGCTCTTAGCTCCCTTTGGTTCCCTATTTGAAGGAAATTACATGTTTATTTGTGTTCTTTCAGCAAATGTTACTTTCTATTTAAATTCAGTGCTCAAAGGAAAAATAAAAAGCAAAGAGCAGCTGTGACTTTGCGGCACGGAAAGATCGGGAGCAGAGACCCCATGAGGAGGAAAAACATGGCAGGTGCAAAAGGACATTCTACTTAAAACCCTAAAGGATAATAAGGAGAAAGGGATGGAATTCCAAAATAAGGAGAGATTGATCTCAACATTCCTGGCAATAAATTAGCATTATGACAACATAAATAAATGGAATAATGTTTTAAATAAACGTAAAATTATTAGGTCATAAATTACCCCTTCTCGGTAAATTCTTTTTTGAGAGAAGAATTAAAACCCAATTAAGAATACGAAGAAATAGGAAAACCAACCTGTGAACTCAGAAGGTGGAATGTAACACAACAGAGATATTATAGAGCTATTAATTAGGAGTTGGACATCTTGCAAAGGCAGCAGTAGTGTTAATTTAACTCTGAGGGTAAGAATATGAAATGAGACTATTTGTTGGTGCTTTCCAGGAGAGTTGGGTGACTAGGCAAGCACAACTCTGTTCCTACCAAATTTAGGGAAATGAGTCAGTGGTGGCCTTGGCAGTGCTGGGGGAATGGTTGGACTCATTGGTCTCAGAGGACTTTTCCAACCTCAGTAATTCTGCGATTCTATGAAAGAAAAGGAAAATCCCCCCCTGCACTTGGCACCTACCATGGGAGCCCTTCCAGAGGCGGCTCAAGGACAGATGTTGTGGGAAGGTCAGACACTCTGAACCCTGATGGGATGTTCTTTTAGTAATACAAGTGGGGAGAGTCCAACCAAGGTAGCAGAGCCTTTCACATTCCACATTTCCACAGGACAAGAGAAACCCTCTGGTGATGATAAATTATGTGAATTTCTCCAGCTACTTCAAGAAGAACTCAAGTTTTAAATCATTTTATGACAAGATCTCTCACAGCTCTCTTAAAAGGAGGTATCATTTTAAAGTTTTGCCATGAAAAATCTGTGAACCGGGTAATAAAACCCAATCTTAGCTACCACAGAGCCTTCAGGTAAAGGAACTCTGACACAAACATCCCAGCTTCAGAGTTTGATTCCGTCTGACCTTTCCTATCACACCTCAGGTTCCCCCAGAGAGCAAGGACAGACCAAACCCTCTTCACTTTGCCACATGCCAGGGGCACAGCGCTGTGGGCAAATGGGACACAATTCCAGCCAGTGCATCACTGACACCTCAGTGCAATGGAAAACTCAGGAAAACATGACAAATGGTGTCTGTGCTCTCACTCAGAAATCCACTGAATCACATCATGTTCCTGGACCTCTGTGAGTTACAAACCCACTGCGTAGGGAAGAGGCAACCAAGCACAAAATGCAGTAATTGATGTAAAGCTTCAAGGAAGAACATCTCTTGACAGGGATCTTTCCACTGAATCACAAAGTAGAGCACTGCCCCAGTCTGTTGGTCTATTGAGCTTAGTGCTGATTAATTAAATCACTCAGCCAATCCCAGCCTTGTCAGGAATTCTGGTTCATTTTCCAGCCCAAAGAGGAAACAGCATTTACCAGATCCTTGTTGATCCACTGCTCCCATGCAAAACTCTGATTTGCAGTTTTGGAGTTGTCTGTCAGCCCAGGAGCTCCCCTGTGATAGGAACAGGCTTCAGATTTTTGTCTGAATGTGAAAGGGTCTAAAATATTTGTGGGAATTGAGTAAATGGAACCATCACTGGTGGATTCTACCAACTATATTCAAGGTCAGGTTGGACAGGGCTTAGAGCTACCTGGGCTAGTGGAAGGTGTCCCTGCCCATGGCAGGGGGTGGGGCTGGATGAGCTTTCAAGTCCCTTCCAACCCAGGCCATCCTGTGATTCCATGATTCTATAATCTCCATTTTCTTCCAATTAGCTGAAAAAACTTCCTCAGCCTGAACATCCGGACAAACCATAGGAGGAGTTAAGGAAGAGGAGGAGATAAAAACAGATCCATTTGCTCTGGGACATGGGAGGAGCTGCCCCTCCTCTCCAATCCCACGGGATGACCTGATGGGCATCATTAGTGAAGGGCCACGTCCATCAATCTCCTGAGAACAAACACTCGGAGGAGGTGGAGGAACTGATAAATGAGTGTGGTGGGGGGAAACAGTTTTCCCCCTGAAGTTATAAAATGGTAAATCCCCAGGGGATAGTGACTCTTGAAGTTCTGATCCAATGAGCGCTTTTCCAAAATATAAACATATCACAAGCAGAACGGAAGAGAAGGTATTTGTAGTTGTTGTTGGGAAGAAGTAGCCATGTTGTAGAGCCATGGGCAAGGGGCTCAGAGCCCTTGGGGCCTCTGCCCCCCCCCAGCCCCCTGCAGGGGGGCTACAGAGACTTTTAACAGTGTAAGACTGGGCTAAGTATCTGTAGCTAAGAGCTGGGGGATGTTTCTTCACTGTGAGCAGCAGCAGCAGCAACAACGGCAGAACTGCACTGACTGAAGAAATGGTGGCAGAGAGCCAGAAGAGATAAGACCAAGCAATAACGACAGGCATGCAGCAACACAGAGAGAACTCCTAGAAGGAGAGAGAGAGAGAGAGAGAGAGAGAGACAGAGAGACAGAGAGCCAGCAGCAGAAAGAGAATTAGGCTCTACAGAGACAGAGTTGGGGTAAGAAACTGAACCAGAAACCCCCAAACTCCTTGGAGACCCCTCCCAGAGAGAGGAAGAGCATGAACTCTTACTTGAAAGAGTCTTGAAGTGCTACAGCACTGCAGAAAGGAGCTGAACAGCTCCGAGAAGGAATGCAGAGAGGGTGACCTTGGCCCCCCCACTGCTTGAGACAGAGCACAGAGCTCTGCAAAGGGGACTTGAATCCCCTGAAGATACAGACTGTCACGAAGACCCCCGTGCTTCGTGGTATGACCATGGTGAAGCAACCGTTGTCTGGGTGAACGCAGCCCACGGAAGAGAAGACCCTCGCTTGAAGACGAGTGGCCGAGGGGCTTGGATACCCCCTCGTGTGTACTGGCAGAGATCCAGCTACAGCTGCTGCAGAAGAGATGCCTGCTGCCTTAGAAACACTGCTGCTCTGAAAGCGAAAAGGATCTTTCCTTCTTCCCTCATGGACTTTTATTTGGAGGGGAGAAGAGATTTGATCCATTGTAAATACTATTCTGTCATGGTAGAGATTGTATATAATGTACTGTAGTATTTATTTGTACAGTCATTGTAATATATTCCCTTTCCCCCATTTTGAGTCTCGTGTGGTGTCTGGAAAACCCATCTCATATTGGGTTGAGATGTGGGAGGGGGCTTGGACAAGGGAATTGGGTTTTGGAACTCTCAAACCATGACAATGAGTAATTTTTCATTTATGCCCAAATTACAAATGCACTTGATCTTTCAGCAGAGATAACCCAGAGCACCCCATGAACAACTTCACTTGACAACTTGTTTTCCATGCCTTTGATTTGAAGATTCTAATTAAAACTCAGCAGCAGCCACTCAGCTCAATAAATTTGGGAACCATTGTTGGGAACACACAGCTCATTTGTGTTATTTGTTTACTCCAGATTATAAACTAAGAGAAGTGGGAACAAATAATCCCTTTCACCTCAGCAGCCAATATATACTAATTATAACCTGCCTTGCTCAAACACCAAGTAAGGCCAAATTATATCAAGGAATATTAAGACAATTAGCAACAATGAAAGTCATGGCCATAAAAAAACTGGTGCATGAGTCAAGTCTTCGTGGGACATAGAGATAATAAATAAAAAGGATGGAACACACAGCAAAAAACAGAGTTTTTAAGTGGGATGTACCAACCATGACTTCAGACCCTCCCGTTAATTAATTACAGACCATGAATTATGATACAGACCATGAACAATGACCTCAGTTTTGTCTCTGGTCATCATTCCCCCTTGTCAGGAATTAACTGAGCTGTAATAAAAAGCATATGCTATCTTTTTCTCCTGAAGAACGAATTTTAGCTGTAATTCCAAAGTGTATCTGCTGAAGTTCTTCAAGTCATATACAAAACGTACATAAATATATATACAGGCATCTGCGGATTGAAATTGATATTGAAAAATGTAATTACAGCCTTTGTTGATAAGGACACACCAACAGCAAACAGCCTCTGTGGCTGTTTTCCTGCTCATACTGCTGGCACAAATCCTGGTTATCACTCCTTTTTATCCCCTGTAGACACAGGGGTTAATTGGGAGCTGTGCCCCTGGTTCAAAGCCAACACCTAGCCCCGCTGGGTTGAGGGGATGAGGCAGGTCCCCTTATCAGACTGGCAGTGCCATCCTCCTTTAGTTATAAAAACTACATTTTAAAACAATAACTAAAGTCTCACTTTCCCTCCCTTCCATCTTTCTAGACCTCACCACTAAAGAACAAGCAGCAACTGAAGGATAATGACTATTTTTTCTCCACGAAAAACAGAACATTCAGGAATTCCAAGCAGCTAATCAAGACCAAGAGCATTTCCAGTGACTGCCATGACTCAGTGCCTCCCCCGTAAGGGCAGGTCTTATGGACCCTGCACCCAGCAAAGCCTCAGTACATAAAAGGAGCACTGCCATGGGAAGGAACCACTCCCAGGAACAGGGAGTCCATTAAACTGGTGAAACATAATCCTTGGAGAGAAATGTGGTGGAACAAGCTATAGAGCCACTATAGAAACAGCAAGCAGAGGCTGGCACACTGGGCTGCTCCTGGACTGGCACCAGTATGACAACACCTGGACTGAGCAAATAAGGTATGGAGAGCAGAAAAGAAGCTGGAGCATGGGATGGGAAAGTCCAGCTGGGAAAACCCTCCCTTCAGGAATCCAGGGTGATCAGAAGGTGCCTGGCAGAGCCACGGTTAGATGGAAGCACCCACCTTTCCACCAAACCTTTTAGCACTCAGAGATTTACTCCTGAGATTTTCCCCCCTCTACAACTTGGTTGGATAATCATTAGCTCTGGAGTATCTGCCTTGTGCAGCAGCTGAGTGATGTGTTGGTAATGGTCTCCTAATGTACATCTTGGAACTCAGGACAATAAAACATACAGACAGAGTCTTCTGAGACATATTTTATACCTCAAAGATTCATCTCATGTAAGGAGCCACCTGCTCCTTCCCTGCCAGTAATGAGAACACTCAGTCCCCAGCTCAGCATTCCAGTGAAAACAAGGATTCTGCAACAAACAGCAATTTTCCTGCAATACTTCACATGGAATCTCCAAAGGAAACCCGCTCTAACTATGGCTACCAAACCTCCACCAAGCATGTTCAGCACCCAGGCTTCCCTGGACACTGGAGTTTAGAGGCCAATTATCCCAGAATGAGTTACCTGGAGCAGCCTCCAGCTTGCGCTTGTGCGGGGGGTCCTCGAGCAGCCGGTTGATGTCCCCGCGGTGCCGCAGGTCCAGCGGCTTCTCCCACACCGAGAGCTGCATGGAGGGGTTGAAGAAGAACACTCTGTCATCTCCAGTCCACACCACACACCTGTGCCAGGAGATAAACCGGGTTTAGACCAGGTCAGACACATCCACCAGCAAAACATTCCCCCCAGCTGGGTATTGCATCTGCATTACCATGCCTGGTGACACGCACTGGGACTGCCCTCTGCCCATCTGCTGTGCCCAGTGACACCTCCTGGGACTGCCCTCTGCCCATGCCCTGCCAGCCCACCCCAACGCCAACTCTCTCCTTGCCAACACAGTATCACAGAAATGGTTGAAAAATCCCCCTCCTCAGAAGCAATAAGGGGAAATCCTATCGCAGAAGGGAGAAAGAACCAAGCACAGAGCTCACTGTGTGCCCACAGCATGAGCTGCCACAGGAAAAGAGATTTCCTGATCCAAAGCCATGGCTGAGAGTAGCCAGTGGCAGGAGCCTCAACCATGGGACAGGGGAGCCATAACCTTGATGCCACAGGCCAGGGCTCTGCTTGCTGCTGGCAGGTGGCCATGGGAGCCTTTTCCGCTGTGCTGGTGCAAGGAGGTGTAATCACAGCACTCCTGGGCCATCCCCATAGCATCCCAAAGGCATTCCTGGGACATCCCCATGGCATCCTCAATGTCATCCCAGCCAGCTCCCACCTGCTCTGGACAGGTCCCCCCAGCTGGACAGGTCCCCACCACCACTCCAGCACTGCCCCAAAGCTTTAGGTTGATTTTTTAGGGCTGTTTCAGATCTGACAGACATGACCAAGTGCAGTCTCATGGCTTGGCCAGGTAAGAGATGCATGGCAGCAGTGCAGCTCTTTGTCCTGACAGTCATTTGGAATCAGCCAAGACAATATGAAAATAAGTATTGCACTATCCTTAATAGACATTCAAAATCCGGGAGCTGTACTTCCCTAAATTTATATGTAAATAAACAAACAGAATTTCCATCTCAAGCCAGCAGTTTCTGAATCACAATGAGAACTAACAAACACTGACACACACACACACACTGACAGGAGGAAAATGCTGGTGTCTCTGAAGCACAAATATCTGGAAGGAACAAATCTTATAATTAGAAGCTCTGCTGCTTAATTGTTATTAAAAGCAGGGAATAAAGCTGGTTAAAAAATAGTCTGGTCTGGGTAAAAGAGTCCAAACTGGAAAAGTGCTCCCCCACTGCAGAGTATTAAAATAATATGACACACACTCTGTGCACCACAGGTGAGACATCCCACCAAAGTGATTGCACAAACCCAGCTGTGGCTTCAATCAGAAAGACAGCCCATGGGAGTTTTGTCTTTCCCACTAACACATGTCTGGGAAGGGAATGGCACTGAGGAACATCCTCTATCAGTCTGACCCCCCCTGCTCACCATGGTGATCCCGGCACAGGGGTGGAGGCCACGGGCTTGTTGCCGTTGGCTGTGCTGTCACCCTCAGCCACCAGTTTAAAGGAATGACCCTGGAAAGGCAGACAGAGATGAGTTAACAAATAAAGCCCGTGCTTTATTTGTACTGTTATTGCTGTACAAATCACCCCTTTAACCTGGAGTGGATTCCCCTTAGGGCCATTATCCCATGAGTGGCTTTATGAACAACCAGCTGCCTCGGGAATAGCCCAGATAAACGGGAATGATAAAAATGTCACCCCACTTCCAGCAGTATAAATGAAAAAGCAGCCAATGCACTCCTGTCCATGCCAATGACTCCCTTGGGAGAGCAGGGATTACTCCGTGTATGGCACTAACGAGGAAGGAATGAGCCCAGGGAGCAGCAGGTGTCTCGAAGGGCCCAGCTCCTCAAGGCCATCATACGGGTCCTGCTTCCTGACTTCCAAAAGGCAAAACAACAGGGGGTGGAGGGGACCCAGCTGCACTCTCTCCCCCATAAAATGGCACAAAAGTATTTGGAGCTGCTAGAGTGAGTCCAGAGGAGGCCACACAGATGCTCCAAGGGCTGGAGCCCCTCTGCTCTGGAGATAGGATGGGAGAGTTGGGGGTGTTCACCTGGAGAACAGAAGGCTCCAGGGAGACCTTAGAGCCCCCTCCAGTGCATAAAGGGGTTCCAGGAGAGCTGGAGAGGGACTTGGGACAAGGGATGGAGGGACAGGACAAGGGGGAATGGCTTCCCAATGCCAGACAGCAGAGGTATATGGGATATCGGGAAGGAATTCTTAGCCATGAGAGTAGTGAGGCCCTGTCCCAGGTTGTCCAGAGAAGCTGTGGCTGCCCCATCCCTGGAAGTGTCCTAGGCCAGGTTGGATGGGGCTTGGAGCAACCTGGTGTAGTGGAAGGCATCTCCTCTGCCCATGGCAGGGGGTGGAACAAGATGACCTTTAAGGTCCCTTCCAACACAAACCATTCTGGGATTTCATGGGGAGAAAGCCAGCTGCAAAGGTCCCTTCCCTAACACTGCCACTCAGTGACAGAGCTCCTACAAAACACCAAGGTAAATTAAGTCTGTGGCTCTTTAAAATCAGCTGCAGGAAATGATTGTGTGTCGCCAGCACAGCCCCACACCCTGACTCCAATTTGTGCAGTTCGATGGTTTAAAGAGGTTTTTAAGAAGCTCCAGCACAGACCTTGTTGCCATCGCTGTCCACAGGGACACTCTTCCTGTCCGTGTGCAGGATCAGAGTCGGGGGGCAGGAGGATCTGCTCGATTCTTTGCCATGATCTGTGGGGAGGAAGCATTTTTTTTAACGTCAAATAAACTTGCAACAAGCCAAAACTAGTAAACAGAAACCAAACCACCCCCTACAGCTCTGAGCCCCCTCTCTCCACCTCTTCCTTCTCACTTGGCTCTTTATTCACTCACATACCTTCCAAATACCACCTTTTAATGGGAATCATTCACAGACCTTAGAAGGAGGTTTTTATTGCATTGAGCTTTGTGTCCTGCTCTCCCTGAACCCACAATCTTTTCTCATGTGATATCCTGAGAGACATGGCTTAGTGGGGGGCTTGGTGATGTTTGGTTAACAGTTGGGCTCAATCTCAGAGGGTTTTTCCAACAGAAATAATTCCCTGATTCTATGATCCTCTTCTCTGTGGGGACCACAGCCCCCCTGGGAACAGTAGCCCTCTCCCCCCTGGGGTTTGGGCCTGGCCATCCCCTCTCCTCCCAGCCCAGAGATCCTGCTGTGATCTTCCTGTGCTCTGGGATAACCTCCATAGGAACCACCACCAAGTGCTGGGTTGCATTTCCACTGGAAGCAGTACAAGAACACTTTCCTCTCCTTTCCAGACTCCTGTCTCCATCCTGAAATCCTAAACACCAGAAGTTTCTGCTGCTACGAAATGTCTCCAGAACAGAGAGGCCTTAAGGGACCCCAGGGAAAGGCAAAAAGGCAGCAGGTGTGAGACACAGACCCAATCATCAGAAAAAAAGGAGTTTTCGCAGTAAGACATATTAAGAAATATGTTATTTTCTTAATTGTGGAGGGCTTTTTTTCTTCTCGTCCTCTTAAAACACATATGTAACTCTGCTTCACTTGGAATATTTCAGAATAATAAAAAATTAAATCCATGTCATTTTGCTCAGAAGATGACTTACTCAGTTTTTATGGGTAGAGAAAGAGAACATTTACAAACCAGATCAATCAATTTCCACATTAAAGGAGCCAGGAGTAGGGAGCAGCTAATACATATCAAAGAGGGCTCTAAATTCGCCTTCCTTCCCTCAGTATCTGGTAATCAGGAATCAAAGCTTTACCAGGAACACTGGTCTTTGAACACAGTGAAGTCACACCCAGTCAATGTGCACCTCTGCTTTCTCCTGCCTGGCCTCTGGAAAGGGGAAGGACATCCCAGGAGTGTGCTCAGAAAGTTCTGGGACACTGGAGGGATAACAGGGGACCTGTCCAACCTGGCCTTGGACACTTCCAGGGATGGGGCAGCCACAGCTCTGGGCAACCTGTGCCAGGGCCTCACCATCCTCACAGGAAATATATGAGTGTCAATTGGGAGATTTAAGCAAACTAAAATAAGAGAGAAACCATAAACACACTCCAGGAGCTCTCATTTGATGCACAGGAAGGTACAACACAGTGTAACTGCTTTTGTCTCTGCTTCCCCTGCCCTGCTCGTTAGTAAATGAAGCTGAGGATGAAGCCCAGAGCAGGGCTGGTGTGGGCAGCTCTCCCACACCAACAGCCACTCTCAATCCTCTTTGAACCTCACACACCTTCCTGGAGGAGACACTGCAAATGCCCAAGGCAATCTCTTGTTCAATCTCTTCTTCAATCTCTTTTTCCATCTCTTTTTTGCAGCTCTGAAAAGCTACCTCACAGCATCCCCAGAGCCCCAGGGACAGACTTGGGTGCTGCAGCTTTTGCTGAACACGTGGGTGAGCTTCTGCAGCAGGCAGCTCCTTAGGCATTCACGTGGGAAACACAACATTTTGGGACAGTCAGCACATAGAAAAGAAGATGGGAATAATAAAAAAAAGGAAAATAAAATAACAAAGGAAAGTCCTGACAGTCCCTGTGCACTGCAGGAGTCATTTAGTTTTATGTCTACAGTTGAACACTGAATGTTTTTCCTAAGTATAATGTAAAGAGAAAGATAATCCGAGCTTGTGCCTCCCTTCTCAAGCTCAGGAATCCCCAGTGGGCTCAGGACAGGAGAACCAACCCCATGGGCTGTGCCATGGGGGGATCCCGAGCCCCCAAACAGCACAGAGGTGGGGGAGGGTGGTCCATCCACTGCCCCACAAACCCTCTGTGCTTCCCATGGAGGACACCAAGCAGGTCCCTGTTAGGACTTTTTCCATCATTATAGATCTCCCCTCCTCTGCTCACGTGGGGGAAGAACATCCAGCACAGCCTGTGTTCACCCTCCACTGCCAACTTGGGAATGTCTTTGCTCAGCTTTACTCATTTCTCATTAAATAATCTTTTTTTCCTCTCCTTTTTCACTTAAGTGCGTAAACTAAATTGCAGCCTGACAATTCAGGCACCACAACATCTTTCCAACCCTTTTTTTGCCCCTAAACCCAGCGGTGTGATCATCATCCCTTTGCTGTGCCGCTGCCCAAGGATGCGCTGCAGACAGAGGATGAAATACCTGATCAAAGAGGCTTCTCCTGCTCCACGGCAGGTACAGAGACATGAATAATTCACAGTGTGAAAAGGAAAGGTGAAGCAGCAAAACTACCTTGGGTAAATCACAGAGGATGTCGGTGTGTGATCATAAACAGCTGATTAAAAGCAGAATTAGAGAGGGAGGGGAAGAGGGAAGGTTGATTCATGGCACGAGGAGGTGTGGACAAGACATAATAAAAATTTGTTTTGCAAAGGTATGTAGAGGCCAAAACACCATTAATCTCAAAAGAAGTTTAAAGTTCTGATTCCAAATGCTTCTGAGAACTGGATTTACTCAAGTGCACACATGTGAATACTCTGGGTGTTATCATCCCCCAGCATCTCCACAGGTTGGTTCTGTCTCTCCTCATAACCCTATTGCTCTGTTTTTTGAGACTGCCCCAAAAACCCTCCCTGACTGTTTCCCAACTCCTCCTCTGCTGGTTCTCACTCAATCCCAGTGTGGGATTTCAGTGCTGGCTACACCAGCCAGGTCCATGCCCTGCTCCCAATGGCACTTCACCCCATCACCACAGTTTCAGGGACAGATCCCACTCCAGCTCCTGCCTGCACATGGTATTTTCCACTGTCAGTGGTGTCTGTTTGCTGCTCTCACCAGTTTTGCTGTGCCCTCCAAGCACTCCTTTCCCCTCTTAGAACAAATGTACTTGAGCTGAGCTTTTCTCCATCCTCCAGCAATCACTTCTCACCCTCCCCTTTATTGTTCTGGAGATTTGTAATGGGAACAGTACAATAACAAGGACAAATTCTTTGTTGGTGCAGAGTTCAAGGACAAACTCATTGCATGGTTGCATTTTCCAGGCACAGAGCCAGCACTGCCCAAGAGGTGCTATTTGTCACTGCCCTGAAAATCATAAAATCACAGAGTGGTTTGGGTTGGGAGGGACCTCAAAACCCATCCAGTCCCATCCCCTTCCATGGGCAGGGACACCTTCCACTAGCCCAGGTTGCTTCAAGCCCTGCCCAACCTGGCCTTGGACACTTCCAGGGATGGGGAGTTACAACCTCTTTGGCCAACAAAGTCTAATCTTTAGGGCTGAAGGATCAGATAAATTACTCCTGAACTGATCCCTAGAGTAATTCCTGATAAACGCTCGGTTTTTTCCATGGAACAGGACTGGGAAGGTGCACTCACAGCCCTGCGGTGCCACAAAGGTAGCAAGGGTTGCTGGATCCCCCTCTGTGGCTGTGTGGCCCCAGCTCAGGCAGAGGAATCACCTTTTCAACCCCATTGCAGCATCTCCCCTGCAGTAACAGAGCTCCTGCCTTCACACCGGCAGCACTGCGAGAGCAATGTCCTGTTGTTAGAGATGATGTTCCCAATTTCCTGGCAAAATCTGATGGTGATTTGAGCGTACACAAATCTGAACAAAGCCATGAGACTTCCTCTAGCCTTTGGAAACAGCACTGCCCCTTCCCTCACAACACACACACGTTTAAATGGCAATAAATAAACCTGGTTTATCACACAGTACAGCACAGAGAGCCATCAGAGGGTTTGGCCAACAAGGTTTTGTGGAGCAATTACCCCAAAGACAAACACATTGTCACTGCAGGGCTGTGAAAACCACCAGTGAAGGACAGGGAAAGCCCAAGATGTGTCAGAGATCTGCCTTTTATGTCATCAAATTCAAAGCTACAGCCAATTGCTGGAGTGAGAAAACAGGACTCAAAACACACTGAGTACACCCCTAATTCACTAAAGCAAATGTCATTAAATTGGAGGAGACTCATTGAGGGTGCCCATCCCTGTGTAGCACAGGAAGCTCAGGCTGGTTGGGAGAACACAAATCCACAACCTGTGCTTCAGCCATTATTCCAGGACACGGAAACACAACCCACCTGTCAGTGCCTGGTCCATGAGGTTGGTGGCCATGAACGTCACAGCCGGTGCGGACACCGCGGTGACACGGGTGACTTGAGTTGGCATCAAGGGACCCACGTGGGCATCCAGCCTGGAGCCAGAACCTGTGTGCAAACCATAAGGAAACCCATTTTTAACCTGTAAAAAAAATATGCCTTTAAAAAACTCAGCTTGTTTCCCAACTGTATTTCACAGAACATTTCTTTCAGCACTCGAGGCCATGGGCTGGTGGTGAACATGGTGGTGCTGAGGGTTGGACATGGAGACCTTAGAGAGCTTTTCCAACTTTTATGACTCTATTATTAATCTCCTGCTAAACACTTCCCCCTACAGCCACTGGCATGGTTAAAACAAGAAGGTTTGTCTTTAGCTCAGTTCCTGCTCTAGCCTGCCCACTAATTCTCAGACAATAAGCGTTGAAATTAATGAAAGAAAACATAGCCCTCAAAATAAGAATTTGCATGGATAGATTATTGCCTTAAGAGCAGATTACAGAGAGACCAGTTCTCTTATTTTAAAGAACACACCTCTAGTTCCTACTGTTACTCTTCACAAACTCTTTGTGTCCCACTCTATCCACGGGAAATGATTTTGCCAATAATTTAAAACTGCAGCTTTATCCAGGGAACCGCAGTCTGCTCAGACAGGGCCCAAAGCAGAAAATCACTAATGTGCTCATGTACATTATTCGTGGTAAATCAGTAACCCAGGTTTGCTGCTAGAACTGTGCTAATTAAACCAAGCTACTCAGTCCTGGAGAATTCACGGCTGTTGCCAAATTTAAGGTCAAACCTGGAGTATTAATTTCCCATTATTATGCACAAAACCATTTTTCAGAAACCGAGAATCCCATGCAAGGCCCACAGAACATCCTCTCCTCTCAGCTGTAAGTTCAGGTGTCCCATTAGAAGTTCCATGTTCTATTTACAAGCCACCATTTCCAAACTGACCTGTCAGTACAGACATACCTTTACTTTAAGGCAACCTCTGGAAAGAATGTGTTTCCCAAGCACAATCCAAGCTGCCAGATTTACTGACCCTTCATTTCACTAACTGTTCATGGGCTATCAAACAGTTCTCATCCCAGCTTCTCTGAATTTAGGAATAATATGGATAATTTCTGAAACCTCCACTCATAAAAACTCGCTAACACACTTTAAACCCCTTCTATGATTTGTGTTTCTACAGTCCCAGGTGCCAAAGCACAGCATTAAACATAACTCTCACCGACACAAAACTATGGAATCCTAGAATGGTTTGTGTTGAAGGGGACCTTAGAGAGTTTCAAGACCCTGCCATGGGTAGGGACACCTCTACTATCCCAGGTTGCTCCAAGCCCTGTCCAACCTGGCCTTGGACACTTCCAGGGATGCTTCCACAGCTTCTCTGGGCAACCTGTGCCAGGGCCTCACCACCCTCCCAGGGGAGACCTGCAGGACTTCCTTGGGATATGAGGAGATGAACTACCAGCTACAGGATAAACATCAAGAAATGAAACATTTCATTATTTCCCTTCTTTTTTTCCCCAACATTAAGTCAGGATAAAGAAATCCCTGCAAGACACAATCGACAGCACAATAAAGAAATTCCCCTGCACGGTGCTGTGATAAATGGAATCCAGACTTGCTGGGAAGAAAGAACGATAAATAAAGCATTTAGGGAAGAGGAGCAGGTCAGTGAGATGTTTGTTGTGCTCCCTACAGCACCACAGCGTGACTGGAGGCACTTGTACCTCGGCCACCTCTAACAAGAACTGAACCATTTTCCAGCTCGAGCCCATGTTCAGACCTCAGGCAATGACAGTTCCTTAGTTCTGCTTCTGTCAAAGCCCCTGGCAAAACCATTACCTTTTATGAGCTCTCTGGATATCAAGGAACACTGAGGAACCAGCAATTCCAACTCTGGAGTCGAAGGTGTCTCTAATTACATGGCACAACAGCAGATTCCCAACAGCCCCTTAGCAGGACACACACGTGAGCACACGGAAATTCTGGTTTCCACATCCTTGGAGACCATTTACATCTGTACCTTAGATGTACACTCCTACACAATTAATTCCAGGAATAATATTTTATAGAGCAAGAGGGTTTGGGGTTTCTTCAGCTTTTCAAATTAATTTTAATGACAACAAAAAGGAGACTTTAATCCTGTTGATTTCAGAAGTATCAGAGACAGATTAAAACGGAATTTCACCACCTTGTGCTAGTGGGGTTTGTGCACATGAATGACCTGTTATCTACAAAAATATCCTTGGAAAAGGTTATGCAGCTGTGGCTGCCCCATCCCTGGAAGTGTCCAAGGCCAGCTTGGATGGGGCTTGGAGCAACCTGGGATAGCGGAAGGTGTCCCTGGCCATGGCAGGGGATGGCACTGAATGAGCTTTAAGGTCCCTTCCAGCCCAAACCAGTCTGGGATTCTATGAATTCTCTACACCCAAAACTGGAATAATTTTCATAACATGCATAATTATCTCTCTGTAATTCCACACACACATTTGAGCTGAGCTCTGCTCATTCTCCTACCACGGTTTATGCTGCCTGTTGAAATGTGACTTGCCATTATATAATTTCAGCTGCTTCTTTATGTTGATTTATTACCAAATCCAAACACAATATCAGTGCATCTTTTGATGTGATGGAAGCAATTATCCCACAGCTTCCACCCGCATCACAGTCAAGTATATACATCCATATACATATATATACTTATTTCATACATGCAGATCGAGTTCAACTGCTTATTTTAATTATAAGTGCTGCTCACCAAATAAGCTGGAATGATTTAAGGCAATCTTAACCTTTAAGGAATAAATATTTATGCTTTATAGCTCTTCAAGCTCATAAAGAGCAGCCTTTGCAATAGATGGATTTGGAATACCAATAAACTCTGGATTGAGTTGAATGTCACAATGCAATATCAGCTTCTAGTCTGAACTGAACATAACCTGGGCTGGAATTACACCCCAGTATGAAGCCACACTCTGAGCGTTTTACGATTAAATTTAGGCAAATTTTACTCTAACACAGTCCTGTGGAGTGGGAGGGAGGATAAAAGTGCTCTTCCCTATGAAGTTTTGGATTATTGCAGAGTCAGGGAGGCCTGACGAGCAAACCAAGTGTTCAGAGAACATCTGCCCCTTTTTGAGATTATTTCAGCACGTTTTCCTGCATTTTACAAACACAGAGCAATCCACATCTCCTTACACTGCAAGGACACCACAAGGACAAGGGAGGAAAAAGGCACAGGAATGGAAGGTTCAGAAAGCTGAAGATCCTCTTGCAAGTGAAACAGTGCCCTGATTTGCACCCCTGATGAGAGAGTGTTCATTGGCGTGTGAGATGATGGAATGCAGAGGGGAGAGCAGGGGTGCCGGAGGCTCCGTGGCTGGACTGGGACCTCACCCCTCCTGCAGAGGGTTCAGGGTCTCCACAGACTCCCCCTCAGCTGCTGGTCCCCACGGCCACACTGTCCAGCCCCACCTCAGCCACGGCTGGGCATCAGCAGGGCTGGAGCAGAAGGATCACACCGGGCACAGCTCGATCCCCAGAGCTGCTCCCCCAGCTCAGCAAATACTTCCCCATGGAGAGTGGGGGACCCAGCCAAGGGGCTGCCCAGGCACCTGCAGCCCCGGGGAATGTTCCCTCTTGCCCTGTCCCTTGTTCTCTGAGAGAAGAGGCTGACCTCCACCTACAACTTCATTTCAAGTAGTTCTAGAGAGTGACATGGTCACCCCTTTGTCTCCTCCAGGCAACAGCCTCTGGCTGCTCCCAGCAAGTCCCACCAAACCACAGCACAGCCATGAGGTTCCACACAGGCACCAGCCACCCATTCAGGAGTGGATCAGGATTCAGCACCAGTGATGGCCCAGCCTGAGCCACCATCCTGAGCCACCATCCTGCTCAGCAGTAAGAAAAATGGCAAGGTTTTAATTTAAAAAACTGACTGTTTTTCACATACCCAATTTCACCCCTGTTCCATTCACATTTTCTCTTTTCTCCCCTTTATGACATACTTTGTATTTCCCTGCAGTTGCACTTTCGATTAGATGAGATACTGGGAGGAAATCCTTCCCTGGGAGGGTGGTGAGGCCCTGGCACAGGTTGCCCAGAGAAGCTGTGGCTGCCCCATCCCTGGAAGTGTCCAAGGCCAGGTTGGACGGGGCTTGGAGCAACCTGGGCTAGTGGAAGGTGTCCCTGGCCATGGCAAGGGGGTAGAATGAGATGGGCTTTAAGGTCCCTTCAATCCCAAACCATTCTGGGATTCTGTGACTCTTTTAACACCACTGAATTACAAAACTGCGTTAAAGAAAAGCATTCCAGTGTGAAGGAATCTCACCCAAATGCCTGGAAACTGCTGGAAGGAACAGAAATTTGAGGAACAGATAAGTGAAGCCATGAAATAATTAATTCCTGAGCAGCAGGTAATGAGCATGTCTGGGTTGCAGGGCAGGCACTCACCAGCCTCATCCCATACCTGGAAGAAGCTGCTCTGCTATGTAGGAACAGCCATCACAACACGGAGACAGGGAAAGGTGGGAGGAGAAAGGGTGACCAGAGACAGGGAAAGGTGAGAGGAAAGGGGGTTCCAGCCCATGGCAGCACCTCCATCCCCGCTCACTCCAGTGTCTGACCTGTTCTCCAAACTCCCCTCACTGTCACTGGCACTAAGCTCAAGGCGCTAAATCCTCTGAGAGGGATCTGATCCCAGGCACTCCCCCAGCCCATGTGAGAAATGCCTGTAATCCCCAGCTCTGCATGGGGAGCTCCAGAAGGCAACGCTGGGAATGAAAATCCAACGTGTGATATTGCAGGGAAACCATATCTCGCTTTAAAAATCATGGCCAGCATTTCACACTTAGCTCTGCTGCCTCTCTAATGCCTCCTGGGGGACTTGGACTTGAACTGAGACAAAGAAACAGGTAGAGTTAAAACATCTTGGAAGAGAAGGGAATAACCTTAAGAACTCTGTGACCAGGATGAAGCAGGTCGGGCAAAAGCATCAGCACAAAGCTTCTGCCCAATACAAACCAAGCCCAGCAGAGAAATCCAGCCTTCCTGCTGCTGAGGATGGGCCTGGGCAGAAGAGACCGGGATGCAGGATGGTTTGGCAAGAAGGAATCAGAACAAATCCATGTCTGGTCCAACTTTTTCACTACTGGAACATTGCTCTGAAGGAATTTGCCCATTCCCAGCCCCGAGGGTTCTCAGCCAGGTGAGTGACATCAGCATCATGGATGGGATCATGGAATCATTAAGGCTGGAAAAGACCTTAGAGATCATGAACTCCAGCTGTCAACCAGCACCACCATTATGTTCACCACTAACCCATGTCCCCAGCTGCCACATCCACACAACTTTTAAATCCCCCCAGAGATGGAGACTCCACCACTACCCTGGGCAGACAGTTCCAATGCTTTACAACCCTTCTCATGAAAAAAATTACCTAATATCTAATCTAACCCTCCCCTGATGTGGACACTTGTTACTCTGGCTCCTCTTTTCCTGTCTTGGTGCAATCAAACTGCTCTCAGCCACAGGGAGGATGAGTTTGTAAAATTCCTGGGATATAAACACAGAGTTTAATTGAAAAGAGGAGAGAAATGAAATTAGTAATTTCAGCCTCTGTGTCTAATAGCCAGTACCAGTCAGACACAGAAATGCACCAATTTATTTCTATTATTGCTGCTATCATTTCCTGACCCCAGAAGTTACTGGAGATCAGGGTTCAGGGACTTGCTTCATTTAGAAGCATCATTCGTCCTGATGAGGTAATTTGGGGCAATTCTGCCTCTCTGCAAAGGACAGGACAGGTCTCTTTGCTTGAAAAAAGGAAGAATTGAGCAGTAATACTAAAAAATTGACTTTTTACCAACTATGTAGCCTTCTCTAGCTCCATTCAGCCCCTCAGCTCTGCTCTTCCCTTCTCCTCAAGGACATACCGTGCTCTTCCTCAAGGCAATTTTTGATGGGTAAACACAAGGCTGCCTAGAACATACCTTTGAGGAATTTTCTCTCCTTCCTCTGTTTCTTTGAAGGGCCCAGACACATTCATTAAAAAGATTCAGCATTTTCTAAATCTGATTATCTCCCTCAGATCCCAAACGTGTGGTGTGTTCCGAGCAGCCGCTGCCTTCACATCTCTGCTGAAGTGCTGCTGGGTGAGGCCTCATGAGAGACACCTTCAGCACAGATGCTGGAACGCTCAGCAAAGCCTGCCCTGTCCTCATTCCTACCCCAAATTTCCCCAGGAGAAAGCCACAGTGTCCCCTGGGTGCGGTGGAGCTCCCCTGTACTCTCCTCCCCTTCAGCACCGGGGAAAGTCTCCACACGCCGCAATACTTTCTGGTGTTCCAGGAACCACAGCTGCCCCAAAACTGCCAAAAGCTGGAGGAAACCGGTGAGAATGGCAATCCCTGTTTATCATTTTCCCTGGAATGCACCATGAAGGTGGTTACAAAGGGCAATGGTGATTCATGGAACACAGTTCTGCCCTATTGAGTCCTCCTCACTGGGAAGCTGCCAACAGCCCCTCGACTCAAGCTGGAAACCAGAAACTGAAGCAAATTTGACAACTAGATGCAAACAGGAATTTTTTGCCTGCTTGAAGAGAAGGAGACACCATACACAAACAGAACTTACACCAGAAAATCATGGAATCCCAGACTGGTTTGGGTTGGAAGGGACTTTAAAACTCATCCAGTCCCACATCCTGTCATGGGCAGGGACACCTTCCACTAGACCAGATTGCTCCAAGCCCCATCCAACCTTTGAATTTTGGCAGCATCACTGATTTTGGCAGAATTACCTCAACTGCTTTGCAGTTCTTCATCCAGCTTTCCTGTGGTTTATTTTTGTTTGAGTTTTCCTATTTTGAAATCAGAAAAAAAGAATATGGAAATTGCTACTGAAGATCTATTTTCCTGCTGTACTGGGAAGTAACACAAATAATACATTCAGTCATCCCAGATGGAGCCCAGAAGAATGACAATGAGCTGGAAGGTGAAGGGTGACTCCAGAATGAATGGGTGTTTCTGAAGAGGAAGAGCTTCCAGCCGGGATGGTCCAGCCTGGCACAGACACCAGGGAATCCAGGGCATCACAGCCACTGCAAGAAGCATGAGCTGCTTATGGATTTTGGCATGGAAATGCTTTATTTTTTAGTTTAAATTGATAATGCAGAAGCTTAATCACCTCATTGTATTCCATCCAATTAATATATTGCCCTAGAAGGATGTCAGGAAATTAGGGTAGAAATTTCTCTCTTTGGTTAAATGAAAAATAGAGGCATGAGACCCAAAACTACAGAGGGACAGAGACGCACACACACTCACAGATATGTAACTGTACAGCAGAAAGGCAATATTGAGAACTATCTTTTCTATAGGAAACTTCCCCAGCCCTGGAAGTGTCCAAGGCCAGGTTGGACAGGGCTTGGAGCACCTGATCTGATGGAAGGTGTTCCTGCCCATGGCAGGGGGTGGAACAAGATGATCTTTAAGGTCCCTTTCAACCCAAACCAGTCCAGGATTCCATGATTCAAAGACTAAACAAATCAATACCTCCATTCCCACAAAGAGCAGGGCAGGGAGGAGGAGGGAGGGCTGTGAGTGCTCACACTGAAAGCAGAGCCCCACCTTTGCTCAGGGACTCAGTGCTCAACATCCACGAGGAAGGAAAGGGCTCTGGATGCCAAAAAAAGCTTCGCTTGAAGTTTGCACTTCTTTAAATACCTGAAGGTACAAGTCTGTGGGAAACCAGCCCTTGTTAGGTCAGTTACTGAAGGAGGTAATCACCATCTCAGCCACCACGTGGGTCATCTCCAACTGCCACCAACTCACCCAAGGCTCTGACAGCCTTGGGTACTGTCCTTTATCATCCAGGAATCAAGGACTGTCTGATTTCAGCTGCCAGGACTCTGCCCAGATTTAATTCCTGGGTACAAGGAGAAGGTGAGGGATGTCCCCAGCACACCCCTGCCCTGCTGGACCTCCACCAGTCATGCCCCAGCACATAGCCCTGCTGTGGCAAGGGCAGCCCAGGCACGAGGAACAGCAGAGTGTGGGTACATCCCACAGGCGGCAGCAGCTCTGGAAGAAAAGCCCTGTTTGGGAACGATTTGCATCTCATTACAATGATCCTGTTACAGCTCTGACTGCCAGGCTGGACACTGACTGTGGCATAAAACACGGATTATTGGAAAATATTCTCCTCTGCATTGGAAGTCTGGTGTGTAATGAGGGATTGAAGGGATGATGAACACGGACAGTGCCCCCAGCAGTGTGTGAGAGCTGCAGCACAGCCCAGCATTTGCTTAATGCCCACGGGGAGAATTTTCAGGACTATCTACACAGGACAAGGCAGTGATGCCTGAAAAAGGGGCTTGAGGAGGGAGATTCAGCTCTCAGCACACAGTTAAACAAGAGAAAACAAACATCTGTTTGTTTAAACGAGATTATGCCTCCTTAGGATGAGTACAAATGGGTGGATTTGCCATGGTGGCTCCCAAAACAAACAACATTTGTTTTTGTTTAGTTCTTCCCACTTAGGTCTCTGACTGTGGCAGCTTTTCAACCTGGGAATCTGCCTCAGTTCTCTGAAGTTTTCCAGTGACCAGGTACCTCACACACCCTGATCCCTCCCTGCATCCCACAAGAAAAATCAATAATACTTCTATATTTGAATTTTTAAGGGACATGTTTTTGGGATCTCTGGTTTCCAAGTCCCCAAGTCACCTGGGCATCTGTACAGAACATCCATGGACAGGATGCTGACCCTTCAGGGTTCTGAGAAAATTTTCAGTCTTCCTAAAATCAGAAATTAATCTCACATCAGTTACTCTTTCAGTACTTCTACAGAGATAAAACACTTCAGCACAATAAGAGCTGTCTACCCTTGTTATACCTCAGCAAACAGCTGCCAGACACCACTGGGTTAAAATTAAGATCTCTCCAACTCTTCCATCCTCCTACACTCTAATTTCAATTTCCTTGAAAAACTTTATTTCTCATGGGGTTTTGAGCATCATTTCAGATTCCACCTCACTTCTGACAAAGATTCTGTTGCTACAACCTCCCTTAGACATAAATCTATGACCTGGACAAAGGTTTAAGAAGCTGGAGCATTTTCAGACACACTTAGTAAAGAACCAAATTCTTTGAACTTCTTTTCTCTCCAGCTCCTTCTTTTGGGAATGGGGTATTTAGAAAAAAATGGGAAAACTTTGGCTCATAATAAGGCTCAACACAATTTTCTGTGTTTTTATCAGCCATGACCCCACCCTCCTGTGGAAATTCCTCACAGATCTTAATGTTTATATGCAAAATAGAACCGAAGATACAGAACCCCCGCTTTCAGAGAATCCCAGACCGGGTTGGGTTGGAAGGGACCTTAAAGGCCATCCAGCTCCATGCCTGCCATGGGCAGGGACACCTTCCATGGACCAGGTTGTTCCAAGCGCTGTCCAACCTGGCCTTGGACACTTCCAGGGAAATCTCTTCAGTAGGAATTTTCACTGAGTTCCTTTGCCCTCAGCTTTATTATGTTCTTAACATGTTTCTGTCAGTTTCCCATATTTGGAAATATTGGAAATCTCTGGATTTTTCTGAAATTAATTGATTGCTTTGCAATGCCCGTGGAAACGCCTTGGATTCCTCACTAATGCCCACACTGATGCCATTACTCCTCAATATTTGTTTGAAGAAATAAAAAAAAATCAGGGCAGTTTGTAAGGTGCCAAAAATAATTAAACCCAGGGATCCTTCCTGAGCCAAAGCAACCCCCAGTAACTCCAACTTACTGGGGTGTTCCAGGTTGGGTTTCCTGCCAGCTCCAAAACAACTGCTGCTCTGGGCTGCAAACAGGGTTTTATCATGAAATTTTAAAGGACCTAGAGCAGTGCACCAAGCCCAGATCAGCTGGAGCTCTAGGCAACAGTTCTGCTTTCTTCTGCAAAATGCCTT
>NW_016690205.1:6489337-6539506 GCF_001604755.1 Lepidothrix coronata
TTTTTTTTTTTTTTTTTTTAAAACCAGGGGGAGAAAAAAAATGAAAATGCATGTTCATGACAAAGCAGGAGAGTCCATCCAGCAGTGCTCCAATATCAGAAATGAACAGAACAGAAACGGGAATTTTGGGGCTCAGAGTTGCCCATTGTACTTGTACCACTGACACTGCTCAGACAAACAGCTCCAGCTGAAGAACGAGGAGTGCTAATATGGTTAAATCCTGACTCACGAAAATCTCTGGGAATCAGAATTATTAAATCTCTGGGAGCCAGAAAACACCAACAGGGTGATGCACTGACAGTGCCTTGAACCTAAATTCTCTTCTCTGGTCGTGCTGGACACCCCATAGCATCTCCCCACTGCCACCAGCACCTCCACCCTCCATCCTTCCACTCTACAGCTTTCCACATCCATCCTGAATTCAACCTTTCCTCCACCTTCATGTAAAGTTGAAAAGGGAACTGTTCCTTTATAACCCAAGCCTGCCCCAGTACTGGTGTCCTGGGGAATGACCCCCTTGGAGCAAAGCTGGAAGGGTCAGACCTTGCAGCCCCAGGGTCTGTTCACCTGCAGTAGCCCAAGTACCAGTCAGTGCTAAATGCTCCCTAAGTAACTTATGAACCAAAACACTTCCACTATTGGGGGGTTGAAGAAAATTCCTAAAATCATGGATTGGTTTGGGTGGGAAGAGACCTTAAAGCCCATCCAGTCCCACCCTCTGCCATGGGCAGGGACACCTTCCACTAGAGGAGATGCTCCAAGCCCCATCCAACCTGGCCCTGGACACTGCCAGGAGTATTTTAACCTTTCCTGTCCAGGAAGCACTGGGTGACATCAGATCTGAATCACTGTTTGTTTTCCTTAGGACAGAATTACGCCAAATCTAACAAAAACAATACAAGGTGCAAAGAGAAACTGGTAGAATTTTTAAAAAACAACAGTTGTGAGTTTATGGTTGTTATATTTTCATGAGCAGTGATCCCTTATTCCCTCCAAGATGAAATCAGAAATAAATGAGCCTGTTGAACAATTGGCAGGCTGTGTCACCATCGTTCTGGATAATGAAGTGAGATGTGTTCTGGAGCACAGCCAAATCCCAGGGATGTGCCAATTAGTTCTGCAGAGCCCAGTTAAGATCACACAGAACTCCCTTCCTGCATCTTCATTACTGGCCTGTCTTAAATTTGGGTCTTAAACTATCCAAAGAGCTTTTGGGAAAACAAACCCCCTGCTTTCCCATCACAGTGTCCTCCTTCTGAAGGCAGACCTTGCACATGACCCAGTCAAGTGCAACATTCCAGCACGGGCCAACCCATTCCAGGCTTGGAGGTGGATGGACCAACAGCCCTTCCCATCCTGGAGGCTCCCAGGCAAATCTTCCACGTTGGGATGATCTTAAGGTTCAGGGGCCGAAGCACAGATGGGGTTGGTAGCACTTACTCCTCCTCCACCTCCTCTTTGCTCTCTCTGCAGGAGCCACACCGGGGTTCAGGAGACCAGGAGAAGTCCAGGAACATCGGTTTGGGTTCCCATTTCCCAAGTCCTGTCACTGCTTTTCTTCCTATACTCCAACAGCAGGTTCTCCAGGGGCAGCTCTGTACAAGCTGTAACTCCACAAATCTGGAATTGTATTTTGAGGGGCACGAAGCTCCAAGTTTGTCTCTGAGGACAAGTTTGGCTCCAGTGGGGGCTGTGGGAACAGGAGTTAGTCCCTGCTGGAGCTTGGCTGGGGTCTGTCCCCAGACCCACCTGGTACAGAGCCATGGCCAGGCGTCCCCAGCTACATCCCACATCCCTGGTCCATGTACAGGAAGGCTGGAGCCACCTGTCTTCAGGAACAGAATAAAAAATGACCTGACACTGTTGCAAATCACGAAGCTGCTCTGCAGTGTCTGCTTTTCACTCACTGTGATTTTAACAGGACAATTGATTTTTAGGAGCAAAGAGAAAACACAATTTCATCTCATTTCATGCAGGTGGGTATTTACAGGACACAAATCACACTGACAACATGGCCACAGGTATCAGATCCCAATCTGTGTTGGGCTGACATGGCTTTACATCACTTCCCCTCCACTACACCTCACCTTGGAACATTTTTCCTTCAAAATTATCTGTACTGATACCAAGTAGATATTGCACACATACCCTAATAATAATTTGAGGGATGGAGAGGGAAATCAGCCACTGCACTTTTATGATGAGACATCAGCAAGTTATTGGTGTCCTCCAGCTTGGATTCCCTGTCCCCCTGAGCCTTACAGGGTGGCAGACCCTGTGTGGACAGACAGACAGGGACAGCATCTACAGCTTTTCAGGACAGTTGATTCAGGAACTTTGCTGAACTTTACAACTACCCATTTCTGTCAATTTATGCAATTAAAATGATTTTATCAGAAAGCCCGGGGGTATAAAAATTCCACGGCCACCTACCAGCCCACCAAGCAGCAGAGCTGGACACCCTGCAAACCCTGAGCTCCAGCCAGGTCTAGATTTTCATTATTTTGCTCCCAGTACAAAACAAGACCTGAGTAAACAAGGACATGGATCTGCTGGAGCAAGTCTAGAGGGGACTAGGTTGCCCAGGCACAGGTTGCCCAGAGAAGCTGTGGCTGCCCCATCCCTGGAAGTGTTCAAGCCCAGGCTGGATGGGGCTTGGAGTAACCTGGGAGAGTGGAAGGTGTCCCTGCCCATGGCAGGGGGTGGGACTGGATGGGCTTTAAGGTCACTTCCAACCCAACCTATTCCATGTTTCTCTATGTCCAACAGCAAACCCAAAATTCCTGCTGGCACAAAGTCCCCCACCCTCCCCCCACAGCACTAGCAGGAGCTGCACTTTTGTTTCTGCAGGATAATTTCAGCTCTCATTTCAATATGCATTGCCATAACCACTTCAGGAACTAGTAAATGCTGAAGTAAATTGCTTATTGGAGCGGGAAGGGAAGATGTGAGATGGAAAGTCAGCAAGTATTTCTGTAAATCTGCAGAGTCAGGACTGAGTGTCAATGAGCACCTTCTGCAATGAGCTCTACTGGGGGAACATTTCTCTATCTACTTTCTCTTCCTTTAACAACCTGGTTTTTTGCAATTCCCAACAAATGAGCAGCAAAAAGAGTAAAAAAGTTGCTTCAAAACCAAAGTGAAATCAAAACAAATCAAAACTCCCTAAAAGCTGAAATGTCACATCCAGTCTTTTTTTAAAACTGTATCCTGTATTGTTGATGTTTGAGAAAAACACCATCAGTTAAAAACCAACCAAGGAAACTCTCCTTGCCCTGAGGGAGGGGGATGTTTCAGGAGGTTGGACTAGATGACCTTTGAAGATTCCTTCCAAACCAAACCATTCTGTGATTCCGTGTCAGTGATGGCACCAGGCACCAGCTTCCCCAGCACCCTGAGCACAGTCCCACACCACTGGGTTCAGAGGGCATGAAATATCCCCCCAAAAAACCATGTGCAAGTTCCACCCCCCCCCTCCACCCTCTGCCATTAATCACAGGCAGACTCTGCTCCTCAAAGTCTTGCAGCTGCTTTTGGGAAGCTGAAGTGTCTCAATCTAAAAGATTTCTCAGAGGAATTATTTAAAATGGGGGGTTGGCATTCTCATTTCTGCCCTTTTGGGGAGAAATGGTTCTTCAAGGCCATACACCCACTCCAGACAAACCTTGCCCTGACCACACTTGACTCCTTCCCTGGTCCCACCTGGACGATTCAGTGCAGGAATTCATCCCCTTGCTGCCACCTCCTGACATTGGTGTTTAATTGGAAAAAAAAGTCCAAATTGAATGAGAACTCTGTGACCAGCACAGTTAACAGAAACCATTTCCAACTTTTAATGAGATTTCTCATCACAGGAGCTGTAAAAGCAGGACTCATAATGACAGTATTAAAACTGACATATTTAATAACAAAAATAGCAGGACTATTAAATACCACTTTAAGCCCCTTAGTTTGAAAAGCAAATGATGCAAATCCCAAGTCCCAGCTCGTGTCCCCATGTGACTGCTCAGCTCCGACTCCTGCTGACCCTCTGCTCCAGACTCTGCCTGGGGTCAGATCCCACAGCTTTGGAAGACTGAAAGTACGAATCCTGTCTGGAAGCTTTTTCTTACCATTTTTATTTTTAAGGATATACAGCTGAATGTTGGACAACACCCTCAGGCACAGGGTGGGACTGCTGGGGTGTCCTGGGCAGGGCCAGGAGCTGGACTCGATGGTCCTTGTGGGTCCCTTCCAAGTCGAGATACTCTGTGATTCCATGAACATAAATGACACTCAGCTCCTGAGCCGTCAGACACTAATCCCCACCTGACCCATGAAGGTGAATTCCCCACCTCTCCTATCTCAGGTTTTCCTGCAGCTTTACAGGTCACGTGGCCATGAATGAACCCAGAGATGCCCTCGAGATTTTAGCCCTGGGAAAGGCCTTGATGTATTTTGTGCCAGGGATCTTCAGCACCACGAAGACAAGGAGGAATGGCTGATTCTATTCTGTGCTTTGATTTAATAGCTATGGAATCATGGAATCTCCTGAGTTGGAAGGGACCCACAAGAACCATCCAGCCCTGGGCCCTGCCCAGGACATCCCAACAATCCCACCCTGTCCCTGAGAGCGTTGTCCAAACGCTCCTTGAGCTCTGGCAGCCTTGGGGCCGTGACCACTGCCCTGGGGAGCCTTTTCAGTGCCCAACCACCCTCTGGGGGAAGAACCTTTTCCTGAGATCCACCCTAACCCTGCCCTGGTACAGCTTCAGCCGTTCCCTGATCCTGTCCCTGCTCACACAGAGAGGAGTATTACAAGCAATTTTTAAAATTGGTATTAAAGTCTCAACAATTTAAATGTTTCTAGAATCTCATTTGGAGGATTCCTTCCTCCCAATTCCCCTTTACAAGGCCCTGATTGTGGCATTGCTATTTCTCTCTCCAGTAAAACACAAATGACGTGTAACCAAGGGCTCAGAGCAGGGGCTGCCACATTTTTCCAGCCGTGGTTCCTGTGTGTCTAAAGCTCCATTGAGATCATTTTGGGCACTGCTGGCTCCTGGTGCATTACAGAGCATAATGTAGTCCCAAAAATAAGGGGAGGGGAATTAATATTAGATTTTTGGCCAGTTTCTCAGGCAGTAGCACCTAACCCGGGTGACCTCCCTGTGCACGGGGACCTCCCGAGCTTGGAACGTGGCAGTTGCTATTGGATAAAAGGTTCTTTTTGAATTATTCATGGGACCCATCCAATCAAGTTGGAAAATAAGGCTGGAGGTCCCCAAACCCGCAGCAGTGATTTGTGCTGAGTGTACCTCGGCACATTTTGCAGGAACTGGAGTGTCCCAGGCGGGAACACGGAGCTTCTCCAAGCACAAGGGGCACTGTGATGCACCACCAAACACTGAGGAGGATTGTGGGGAAACCATCCTGCATCCATGGGAGCCACAGGGCTGGGAATCATCTGCCCACACCAAGAGGGGAAAGGGATGATGATGATCACCCCACACCCTTCATCTCCCATAACGCTTCTTGCTGCTCCATATGGCCCCATTTACAAAACTTTTCTGCTTTATTTCCAGCCTCATGAAAACTCCAACACAAAATATCAATCTCCTGGTTTAACAGGATGTATTTTGGAGAGAATTTCCAAAATTCTGTAGTATCAAGCCTTTGGAACTTCCACTTTCTCTGCATCATAGCAGAGTAATTATTTCTGCATGAACCAACCCTTTGTATTTAAGTGAAATCTTCAAATGCTCATTTCTAGGAGGATTTGAGTTATAAATTAGGTTTGGAATTTTGAAACCAGTGAAGTAGAAACCAGAAATGTGATTCTCTTGTGCAGTTTTAATGATGGTTTCTGAGCTGAGGTTAAACAGCACACAGGGGCTGGCAGGGGGGGGATTTTCTTGCAATGACAGAATCCTAGACTGGTTTGGGTTGGAAGGGACCTTAAAGCCCATCCACCCCCACCCCCTGCCATGGGCAGGGACACCTTCCACTAGCCCAGGTTGCTCCAAGCCCCGTCCAACCTGGCCTTGGACACTTCCAGGAATGGGGCAGCCACAGCTTCTCTGGGCAACCTGTGCCAGGGCCTCACCACCCTAACTGAAAAAAACATCTTATCTGATCTAAATCAACCTTATTTCAGTTTTAAACCATCTTCCTTTGTCTTATCACAACAGGACCTGCTGAAAAGTTTATCCCCATGGAACCTTGGGGGCCTGCTCACACTTTTCTCTGCTGCTTTATCCATCTCCAAAACAAACCCAAGACAGAAAGGTTCTGCTTTGGAATATTTGCTGCCAGGTCCTCAGGCCACATAGCTTTGGTAAACCTGTAGTTGACTGGAACAATGGAATCCCAGACTGGTTTGGGCTGGAAGGGATCTCCTTTCACAAACATCATGTTCTGCATGCAGCAAACACAACCACATCTGCAATAAAATCAATGAAATTCCATTTAGCTACTTCAGGGAAGCATCTATGGCATACTTAAAATTAGGGATTTCAATTAATTTTCCTTATTTATATTCTGGCAATGGACTAAGATTCACTTTAGCTTGTTACATTTATTTACAGTGACATAGAGGGGCTTGATTGAGAACCACATGAAGTCATCCAGAAAACATCCACTGGCTCCAAATTACAACTGGTTACAAATACCAGGAAAATCCCTAAAAATGTGGTTTAACCATCTAAGAAGTTGAACAGGAATAGCTGTTTTATTGGAATAATCATCATCATCATCCTTCTCCCATTCCCTATGTCCTCCCCAGGCACCCACATGTCCCTGGGGCTGGAGGACCAAGGCCACCAGCACAAGAACCAGTAGGTCCTTCGCCAGGAAACCTCCCTGAGCTCTCCAGCTGCTCCTGGGCACATACTGCCACTTAAATTTATATTTTTATTTATTTATAATAAACTTCCAATCAGATATTTCTGTATTAATTTTAATTTCTGAGATTAAATGTAATTAATGTAATTTTTTAATTACCTCAAGGATGTTTTTGTGGCACAGGGTTTCCTCAGCTCACAGTTCCATTAGACAGAATGTTTAGGGGAAAATGAAACTCAGCCTTTTGAGGTCCCATTCTATCCCAGGGAATGCTGTGAAATTATTTCCCTGCCCAACACACCACACTGAGAGTTTCCCACCAGATTCTGAGATGCAAATCCTAAAAGAAGATATTAATCCACTGAGACCACGGAATTTCTCCCTCCATCAGACATTAGTTTTGCACTGAGTTTACACCACATACAGACCTGATTCAGGTCTGAAAATTCAGGTCAAACACTGAGAACATGTTGGTTGAAACCCACAATATCAAAATAAGAACCAAAAAAACCAATATTTCAAAAATAAAGTTGGCTGAACATCTGAAAAATAATTTCAAAAGCCCATGTGTTTTTTTTCTCACTGATAATGCACCTGAAACGTTACGTAGAGCAAGAAAAATGCACACAAAACAATGTCACTCCTTTTACACAGACCTCAGGAAAACTGGCTCCTTTCTTCCCTCTCCAAATCTCCCCAATATTCCTAGTAGGTACCAACAAGCAGGGACAGAAGAGATGGGTTTGATCATGGCACTGGGAATTACTTGGTATCACACAACATTCCATCCTGGCTGTTTTGAGCCTTGGCCACACACACAAAGTTCCTGATGGTTTAATTGTGTAAATAAATTTAAGGAAACAACAGCAGGAGCCTCCAAAACAAGGTGTTCCCTCAGCTCTGATTTAAAACTTATGATCACATACAGTAATTCTCATCCATTTCCCTTCTCCTGGAAAGGGACAAGCCAAAGAATCTTCTTGGAACTGGTCCATTATCCTTGCAAGACTTATTTCTTCATTTCAGTTCATTTGGTTTTTCCTTCTCAGACTGCTGCTCCATTTACAGGAAATATATCATGTTTAGAGAAAACTGTTTTAAGCTACACAAATCTCAACTAAATCTGAGTCTGCAACAGAAAAACAGGAGGCAGGGGAATCCTTTATGAAAAGTCTTCCAAGGGGTAAATGGTGTCTCCTGTAGCTCCTGAGGAGGAGCTGAACTGATTTGAGTGAGATGTTTGAGCAGGGGTGGGAAACACTCACAATGACACAGCCCAGCTGGGGATGTTGCTTCAGGAGCACTGGTGGGCAGGTTGGAAATTCAGAAGTCATATGGAAAATGAGACCTTTCCCCTATGGATTCCCAGTGGTCCCATCTGCCACAGGCGGGAGGAATTCAGCCCTTAAAGCAGAGCAGGACCTGCCAAGATCCCACCAGTCCTGACCCATTACAGCCCCTTGTCTCAAGTGTCAGATCAAGAGAGTTTGTGCATCCATGTCACAAAACACGGAATCATTCAGTTGGGAAAAGCCCTCTAAGATCACTGAGCCCAACCATTCCCAGCACTGCCAAGGCCACCACTAACCCATGTCCCCAAGTGCCACATCCACTTGGTTTTTAAATCCCTTCAGGGATGGGGACTCCACCACTGCCCTGGGCAGCTGTGCCAGCGCTGGACAGCCCTTTTAGGGAAGGAATTCTCCCTAATTTCCAATCTAAATCTCCCCTGCCACAACTTGAGGCCATTTCCCTTTGTCCTGTTCCTTGTTCCCTGGGAGCAGAGCCCAACCCCCCCCCAGCTCCCCCCTCCTGTCAGGGAGTTGCAGAGAGTGAGAAGGTCCCCCCCGAGCCTCCTTTTCTCCAGGCTGAGCCCCCCCAGCTTCCTCAGCTGCTCCTGGTGCTCCAGACCCTTCCCCAGCTCTGTTCCCTTCCCTGGACACACTCCAGCCCCTCAATGTCTTTTTCAACTCAGACCAAAACATTTCAAGGCTGCCCAAGTAACCACAAAGCATAAAATAAGAAGACAAGTGATCTCTAGTGCTTTTAGATGCCTCTCCATGTGCATAGCAGGGGAGTGGCAGCACCTTGGCCCCCCCAGCCCAGAGGCCCATCCTGGGTGGGGGGGAAAGCAAACTGTGACCAATTCAGATAAATTCCTCCAAGGGACACAGCAAAAATTACCAACTGCTGTATCAGTACTAATCTTCCAAGTACCAGCAGAGACAATCCTCAGCCTGCACACCTTGCTTGGCTCTTGGTTGGGGAAAACCCCCCCCAGCAGGTGTTTTAACTGTGTAATTGCTATTACTGACAGTGAAACCTGATTTAAACACACTATAAGTGCACTGGCATTTTTCAAAGAAAAAAACCCCTAGTACTTGTTTTACCGAGCAGTTAAAGTCAATTACATCTGACTTCGATGACATTTACCAAGCAAAGAGCTGAGCATGAATGAAAGGATTTGGTTGTTTGTCTTTTGTAACTACAGGAAATATTTATATTTTCTCTTTTGTCAATATCTTGTTATTACATGGGAAACACTGAACGAGGCCCCTCTGTTTCACACCTGAGGAAACAACTGTTTGTTAGGCCACAAACGTGATGAGTCCCAGAATCACTGAGGCTGGAAAAGACATCTGAGATCAAGTCCAACCTGTGACTGACCCTCACCTTGTCGCCCAGCCCAGAGCACTGAGTGCCAAGTCCTGTCCTTTTCATGAAGTTTGCTTTGGTAACTCAAAAAACAGCTGAATTTTCACACAATTAGAACCATCACCCCACTTCTTAGAGAGTCTTAATTGGGCAGCAGAGCGCTTCCAGTTTCCAACAGAGATTTTGTGTCCAACAGGAGAAGAGAATTGGTGCTCATTTCAATGTGATTCTGGGCATTAATTTATCCCACTGTACAATCATGACTTCCCTTGCATGTGCCAACACAGATAGGAACAGAAAAGTAATTTTATGCTGAATATTAGCTCCAGTAGGAAGTTATCACTTTAATAACTATAAACATTCATTATCTTGCTTCGTTACACAGCATTAAAGCTGGGCAGATCATTTACAACAAGCTTGTTAGAACTACTCAGCATTCCAAGTCAAGCCTATTTTACTGTCAGGCATGTGGGACACCTAGGAAAGAGAAGGAAAAGCTTCCTGAGGAGAAGAACATCATATTTCTGATTAGAATATTTGTGATTTTTCCAAAATTGTTATTTTTTGCTCACCTAATACCTAGGACTTCTGGTATGCAGGATGGTCAGACTAATCTTAAATTACCACTGAATGAATCATCTTCCTGATGGGAATGAGCCCAGCAGAGAGGAGCTCTGTTCCTGGCAGAACAGGCAGGAACAATCCCAGTGCCAGAGCTGCATTAGCTCTCCAAGTATTTACTCACTGGATCACAGTTTTTAATTAATCTTGTAAAGACAAGAAAGGAAAGGGTTTGTAGCTTCCACAGAGGTTGGACAAATGTCCTCAGCCCAGCTTTCCCCAGCCCTGCAGTCTGCTGGAATACCCAACCCCACCAGCTAGGCACTGGGAGGAGATGAGCAGAGCAACCTCCAGGTAACTGGGAGGTACTGCAGATGTCAGGCCTTGCTCCTTAATTTCTTCAATTCCATTCCCCAGAAAACAAATATTTTTTACAGACAAATTTTATCTCATAGAATCACCGAATTGTTAAGGTTGGGAAAGCCCTCAAAGATCATCAAGTCCAACTGTCAATCCAGCACCGCCACCGTGGTCACAACTAAAACATGTTCTCAAGTGCCACATTTACATGGTTTTTGAACACTCCCAAGGATGGGGGCTCCACCACTGCCCTGGGCAGCTGTGCCAGGGCTGGACAGACCTATAAGGGAAGGAATTTTCCCTAATTTCCAATCTAAATCTCCCCTGGCACAACTTGAGGCCGTTTCCCCTTGTCCTGTCCCTTGTTCCCTGGGAGCAGAGCCTGACATCCCCCCCAGTTCCCCCCTCCTGTCAGGGAGTTGCAGAGCGTGAGAAGGTCCCTCTTGAGCCTCCTTTTCTCCAGGCTGAGCCCCCCCAGCTCCCTCAGCTGCTCCTCAACAGACTTGTGCTCCAAATATTTTGCAGGAAATTCCCAGCCCACTCATTCACAATCACAGATTCATGGGACTGTATAGGTTGGAAAAGATCTCAAAGATCATCAAGTCCCACTATTAATCAGCCTCACCTTTGACAGCAGTAAGAAACTGGGGAGGGAAGAGGTTGGCCAGGAAACATCTGGCAACATCCAGGCCAGGCTGGACAGGGCTTGGAGCAACCTGGGAGAGTGGAAGGTGTCCCTGCCCATGGCAGGGGGTGGGACTGGGTGGGCTTTAAGGTCCCTTCCAACCCAGAAGGGATTGGATTCTATGTGATTCTATGATTCCATGAAGATATTAGGCTGATCTTAAGGGTGTAATGGGAGTAACTCCACTGCCATGTTACTTTTCCCCAGCACTGACCCCTCACTAAGTGCTGTGACCACTCAAACAGCCATTACCTCTTGTTTGCTGCAGGAGAGGAGCTGCTTCCTCCCAAAAACACCGTTAAAAATCACTGAATAACTTATGAAAACGTGGTTTAAACCAGCTAATGAAGGAGTGACAGACACATGAAAGGCCCCAGACAAGTGCTGGCATTAAGAGCTGGTTTAACACACGACATTGTTTGGCCGTTTAGGTGCCGAGAGGAAAAATACTGAGTCACTTCCCAGCTGTTCCATGGCAGGGTAAAACAGTGCATTGAAACCTTAAATAATTCTGGAAGCCAGGAACAGGTGGCAAATGGTTTAGGTGGCAGATGGTGCCTTTTTTAATATTTGTACTCACTGCTAATTTAGGGAGTCCATAACCACAGACTCAGCTCTTACCTTCTTCACTCCAATAATTAAAAAACTGCACATAAAGAAAATAAATATCCAATTCTTTATAGAGTAGCTGTAAAAGTGGTATTGGAGGTCACTAGACATCCTATACGTGAATACTCCATGTAACTGCTTATGTTCCCAAAGTTTATTGCATTTAGGTTTCTTTAAGATCATCCTCAAAGCCTTGGCTTGACAGTGCTGGGAAATTCAGTTTTCTCTCCATCAGCAGAGCTCACAAGCACGAAGGTGCAGCACAGTGAGGAGCTGCATCTCCACAAGCTCCTATTTAGTCTTTATGTGAAACCTGGCACAAAAACTAAGCTAACAGCGAGGCTGGCATTAAATATTTAAGGGAACATTTTGCCTGGTAGATGCATGAGCAGAACCACGAGTAGATGCAGAAAGAAGAAAAAGGGGGGGGGGAAAGGGAATAAAATCATGAAATGGAGCTGAAACAGCATTGCTGGAACGTTGTCCATGTAAGTCACTGATGTGACAGCAGAAAAATATTGTGCCAAGCCCCTTCTCCCTCTCAGTGCTGCTGGACTGCTCCAGCCCCAGTACCTGAGCTTTAGCCCAGTGAAAGTCCAGTCACAGATCACTCATGTAGAAATAGGTTCCTCAAATTTAAATATTTTAAATAAAATTTTATGTTGCTACTAAACCCAGTATTTTATGCTGCTTTTTTCCCCGTATATTTATTTCATTATTACAGTTTTCTAAGCTCAGGACAGTGGCAAAGAAATACCCAACAATAAAAACGATCACAGGAGCTTCTCTTGTGGCAGAGCCACAGCACAGAAAACCTGCACCACCCAGCACATCCCACCCACGTCTGCTCAGCCCCATCCCCAGCTGGGATCCTTCACAGTAAAAGGCAACACATGGGTTTAAATTCCCTAAATATCCTGTGCTCTCTTATAGCTCTGATTTTCTTTTACAAAATGTAAAATAAATTGCATTAAAATGAACTCCAACTCAAGGAAGAACACATCTAACAAGTAATTTCACTTTTTCTACAAAGAATGATTTTTTTTCTCCTTTGGTTTCTCCTCCAAGATACTCATAAACAGGCAAAGTGTTTTCTATGGGTCAAATACAATATTCCATTGGAAACACCACCAACTCTCTGCCCTACAGTAGAATTAATTCAGGAACAATAATCACTGAGATACATTTCTCATGAAAAGATTTTGTCTGAGCACCAAAGCCATGACCACACACCTTCTGTGAAATCCAATCTCACTATATGGAAAACACACCCTAATTTACATTTTTAACTTCATCAACACATAACATTTCTAAATATAGCCTTGAGCATTCAAAGTACAGTCTCAAAAATTACCCTTAAGACTTTAAACCAGCCCTAGTGAGGCAAAGATGCCCCAGTACCTCCCCAGCTGCCACATACAGAAAGTTTTTACTCAACACCACACCAAGAAAACAGTGTTTTTTTCCAGTCAGAAACCACATCGCAACCTATTGGAAAAAACCCACAGACTCAGGCTGGGTCTCCCAGTGGGCTTTAAAATGATAAACAGCCAAGGAATCCACTTAAGTCTCAATCAAATATTATTGCACATTGAGCAGATACCTTTCAAACACCAACACTTAAGCTGAGGATCAGCTCCAACAGCTTGGTGTAGCTCAGACCACATTTCCTTACAGAACTCACTGAGATGGAGGAACCCATTCAGTTCATCAACTGCCCGTAAATGCCACAGCAAGAGGGCCACTGCAAATGTCCACAGAATTCTGAACTCACCTCTGACACCATTTCAGAGGACGCCTCCAAACCGCCCCAGAAAACCCACCTTCAACCCCCGACTGCAGCGACACCCCCTGCACCCCTCAGGATGTACCCAACACACACAGAAGCCTCTCTGCTGCATGAAAACGTGAAAAGCTGCTCATCAGTGTCCCAGGAGGGACCTTACCTGGGAAGGGCGAAGCCACCAGCGGGATTTTGAGCGGGGAGAAGGTGAGGAGGTGGCAGGGCTGGGGGGCCTCGGGCTCCACCGACACCACGGCCGCCGTGGCCAGAGCCAGGGTCTGGTTGGTACCCATGGCCTTCAGGCTGTTCTGGCAACCACCTGTGGGACAGGGAGGCACAGCAGGGTTATCTGGATGGGAAACAGTGGGTTTAAGGAAAAGGATGTTTCCAGCACTCAGTTTCAACACAAGATGGAACAGAAGTCTGCAACACTTCCCACCTGGCCCCTGCTGCATGTCAGAGACATTGGAGCTTGAATGTATACTATACATAATATATGTATATATTATATAGCGAGAGTATATCTGCAGTATTGGGTTCAATTCTGGTCTCCAGGCTCAAGAATCCCAGAATCACTAAGGATGGAAAAGGCCTCCCAGATCATTGAGTCCAACCTGTGCCCAATCCCCACCTTGTCACCCAGCCCAGAGCACTGAGTACCATGTTCAGTCCTTCCTTGGACACCTCCAGGGATGGGGACTCCACCACCTCCCTGGGCAGCCCCTTCCAATGCCTGAACACCCTTTCTGTGAAGAGATTTTCCCTGATATCCAACCTGAACCTCCTCTGGCAAAGCTTGAGGCCATTGCCTCTTGTCCTGTTACTAGTTGCCTGGGAGATGAAGCAGGAAAGACAAGAAGCTACTGGAGAGGGTCCAGCAGAGGCCATAGAGATGATCTGGGGTTTGATCTCTCTGATGAGCAGACACTGTAGGAGCTGAGCCTGGTTAGCCCAGAGAAGGCTGAGGGGATCTCATCAATCCACACAAATATCCTGACATCCAAGGGGTGTCAGGATGGTCCCACACTCTGTTCAGTGCTGCCCAGGGACAGGACAAGGAGCAAGGGCCAGAAACCAAAACACAACAAGTTCCACCTCAACACGAGGAAGAACTTCTTTCCATGGAGGTGGCAGAGCCTGGAACAACTGCCCAGGGAGGGTGTGGAGTCTCCCTCTCTGGAGACATTCCAACCCCACCTGGACTCGTTCCTGTATCACCTGCTCCAGGTGACCCTGCCTGGGCAGGGGGATGGACTGGGTGATCCCCAGAGGTCCCTTCCAACCCCAACTATTCTGTGGCTCTGTGATATATTTCCTAAGGACTCCCAAAGCCCCTTTCTTAATCCTTATTCTGAAGTCCCAGCTCATGGCTGGAGCATTTTTAGATATTAAAACCCCATAGATGTGAAAACATCATTATAACCCAGAGGGACAAGGCAGCAGTGACTCATATCCAAACTGTGCAGAGTTATTAAATATAAATGAAAAAACCTCAATAAAAAAGCCAAATATTTGAGCACATTGAACACAATTATTCTGAACTTTCCTAAATATAAGCTGTCTGATTTCAAACCTGATTTTTTTTATTACTTGCTATATTAACAACCCAATGTTCCTCTTGCCTTCCTGGCTGCTCTGCTTTGTTCTGCACACAAATACCTGGGTTTTACAAGTAGTACATTCATATCCTTCATCTCAGAAACATCACATGCAGGAAACTTCCAATGGTCTAATGTGAGAACTAAGGAGTCTTCCAAATTAAAGCTCAAGCAGCATTTAGACTCTGTCCTATTCACCTTGTCTGACAAACTTGCAGGAAAGCCCTTCAGAGCTCAATCTTGGCTAAATATGTTAAATATATGAGAATATGAGGAGTAAAAATCTTAAGGAGGAAACCTAATTTGACACACAGCAGCTGTTCCTCCCTCCACACCGAGCTAAGGATTCCAGAATTAAGCAATCATTAGCTTATTATGTCATTCAGCAAACGCTCCCATCTCCTGTGGAAATCCTTCAGGCAACAGGAGGCAACTGTGGTGATCCAAAAAAATCACTATTTGATCAGACTCCTCACCCCAGGCACAATGTCTGGGGGGTTCCTTTATCCTTGCGTATCACTGAGAGGAAAATATGGAATCGGTGTTTGGGAAGGGGGACTGTCAGGGGGGTGATGCAGCACCTACAACATCACTGGTGCAGGGTGGAATCACAGAATCATGGAATCACAGACTGGTTTGGGTTGGAAGAGACCTTAAAGCTCATCCACTCCCCCACCCCATTCCACTATCCCACACCTTCCACTATCCCAGGTTGCTCCAAGCCCTGTCCAACCTGGCTTTGGACACTTCCAGGGATGGGAATTTCTCTGGGAAATCCATTCCAGCCCCTCACCACCCTCATAGCCAAAAAATCCTTCCCAATATCCCATCTAACCCTGCCCTCTGGCAGTGGGAAGCCATTCCCCCTTGTCCTGTACCTCCAGGCCCTTGTCCAAAGTCCCTCTCCAGCTTTCTTGGAGCCCCTTTAGACATTGGAAGGGATGCTAAGCTCTCTCTGGAGCCTCCTCTTCTCCAGGTGAACACCCATAGCTCTCTTAGCTTTGTTCTAACCCTTTATAGACAATTATTTTTCAACAACTAAGCCATGCATTAGTAAAACATACGTTTAAATATTTTCAGTAATCATCACCAAAATAAAAGTTTGTTATTTCTACTGTATCCCTCAATGCCAAGAAACACCTGCAGATGCACTAATTAACAGGCACACAGGCCAAAAAAGCTCACAAATATTTCAATTTTGATCACTCAGTGATGGATAAACAAAAACAAATTTTTCTGCCAGAGTCATGACAGACATTTAAATAAAAATAGATAAAAATCAGTGTCCAACTAATTCAAGTGGTAAATCCAACCTCATTTTGTATTCACCTGGGGACTAGAACAGCCATTTAGTGAGGTCAAACACCTGGCCTCCCAGAGTCAAGGCTCATTCCTAATTCCAGCTGTCTGCAACTGGGAAAAACCCACAAAACATCTTCTGTAGCTCTTATGAAAACTAATGTTGTTTGGAAAAATGGCTTTTCTACTGGCTTCCTACAGGGTACCTGAGCAGAAAGGTTCTTTACTTCTCATTTGATTATTTTATTTCGGAGAAGAGGATGCAATTTCCCCAAAGAGTCCAGGAAAACAGGAAAATAATGTGAGCCTTGGTTGCCTGGCCAGCCAGAGCTTCTGCCAGCACCAATGAGTAACAGTCCTGGAGTAGGGCTTCCTTATTAAACTTTCATCAATCCCCTTATTAAAGTTTCATCAGTCAGTTGAAAGAGAAGTTTGGGTGATTTCCCCTCCTTTGATGAAGTTCTCTCTCCTTCTCTCCTGCTAAATAACTCCATGAAGAAAGGACTATCCCTGTGATTGTTAATCTGGGAGAGAAGGCACGAGTGGGGTGTGTGGGGTCAGCAAAGCCCCTCTTCTATTTGCAGGCAGTTCAACAATCACTCAGCAATTTATCAGCTCTAACACAACACTGGACTTGCCAAAGCTGGCCCAGGACGTGACTCCTTGAGGGCTCAGTACCTTCATCTGAAAAGTTCTTCTCAGAAACCAACCAGATTCTGCCATAAGATTTTTGAAAAAGTTCTTGAAAGAGTTTTTTAGAATCATCATTAACCATTCCACATTTATAGGTGGAATTTCAAGAGTCAAATGCCTTGAAAATAGGAGTAAAATGCAGCTGTCAACATATCCTTGAGGGGGGAAAATATGCAATATTTTTCCTAGCAATGGTGGTTTCCCAAATCTGTTTTTGGCAGGTCAGGGTACACCCTGGGCAGGGAGGTGAGACTTGTCTGCTGAATCCCAGAATCACTGAGGTTTGGAAGAGCCCTCCCAGCACATTCAGTCCAATCTGTGCTCGATGCCCACCTTGTCACCCAGCCCAGAGCACTGAGTGCCATGTTCAGTCCTTCCTTGGACACCTCCAGGGATGGGGATTCCACCACCTCCCTGGGCAGCCCCTTCCAATGCCTGAACACCCTTTCCAGAAAGAAATTTTTTCTGAGAATCAGGAATAATCATCATCAAGGCCTGACAACAGTCATGCTTTAACAGGAGCTTCTGATGTCTCTTGGGAGGACCTTTGCCCTTCCAACCATCCAGCCCCACCCATCCCAGCCCCCACAGCTACAGGGTGATGCTCCATGCCCATCTGGCCATTCCACCCCCATCCTACAGGCTCCAAACCATCACCTGCTGAGCTCCTGCAGCAACATCGATCCTTCAATAAGTGAAGCCATGGATTGACTTAAACAGCATATTTAACCCTCTGCAAAGGAAAACATATTGATATCCCTGTCTCCTGCAACCCAACGGGGGAAAACAGCTTGTGTCACTTCCATTAGTAAACTCCAGTCATTGTATGAGCGTGCCAGGGGGAGCCTCACCAACCCCTCACTTTTCTGCTCATTTGCAATAAACAAAAATTCCTGGCTCTTCACAAACAACACCCTGCAAAGCACTAGGAGAGCTGCATTTATTTACCAAAGGGTCTGTGGTCAGGCAGGACAATGGTATGAAAGGGTCAGAATTACCAGCCTTGCCCATAAATAATGCATTTTATGCTTTATTTATATAATGGAAGTGTTAAACCAACCCGAACTGGGCTAAATTTTCTCTTGATTTGGGTTGATAACAAGAAAAAGCACCAAAGAACCATAAACTTAATAAGCAAAACAAAAACTTTGTGAAGACTGTGATTAAAGTCAAGCATTCCCAGACCTAATAAAGCATTTGGCTCTGCAATGCTTGAACACTCCACAAATAAAGAGGGGTTTGATGGCTTTTCAGGGACATGAAGAGGGTCCTGCAGTGCTATTGTTGTTTCCCAAACAGGGAGCCCCAGCACACGCATGTTAAATACAAAATAATCCAATTTGAGAAGCCCAAACCTGATTATTTGTATATGCAAATGGGCTTCAAATCAAAGCTTGTGCTCAGGAAATACAGAAGGTTGGAGGTCCTGGGTCCTGTATTTCAGAACTGCTAAAAAACGTAAGACAGTAGAACCCAAATTCAACACGAAGCAACCTCACTTAATTCAGAAATTTGTAATGTCTGAAATCTAAACTGAAATTACCCAGAAAACTGTGCCTGTATGTAGGTGTGTATTTGCATATAAATCCTAATGCTGATAATTGCTACAAGAGACACTGGCTCGGTTCTGTAAAGGTTCCTGGGGTTAAAAGAAAGAAAGGACACTGACAGGGAGGACCAAAGTTTTAATCTACTGAGGACATCCCACGTGACATCCTTGTCTCTAACCTGGACATGGATTTGAAAGATGGACCACTCAGCGGGTAGGGAATTGTCTGGAAGGTCACATGCAGAGTTGTGGTCAATGGCTCAATGTCCAAGTGGACAGTGAGGAGTGATGTCCTCAGGGGTCAGGATTGGGACTGGAGCTGTTTGACATCTGTGTCTGTGACAGGGACAGTGGGATTGATGCACCTTTGGTCAGTTTGCCAATGACACCGAGCTGGGTGGTGCAGTCACATGCTTGAGGGAAGGGATGGGGCATCCAAAGGAATGTGGAGAGGCTGCAGAGGTGGGGCTGTGCCAAATTCATGAAGGTCCTACAGCTGGGTCAGGGCAATCTCATCACAGGCTGGAAGGAGAATGGCTGGAGAACAGCCCTGGGGAGAAGGACTTGGGGGTGTTGGTGTACGCCCCATCCCTGGAAGTGTTCAAGGCCAGGTTGGAGCAACCTGGTCTAGTGGAAGGCATCCCTGCCCATGGCAGGGGGTTGAATAAGATGAACTTTAGTGTTCCTTCCAAGCCAAACCATTCCATGATTCTGTGAAAACCTTCTCAAACACACCAACAGAAACACACCCTTTGCAAGTAATCACTGCTGGTGAAGCTCTTGAGAGCCAAGAATGTCAAACTACAAGAACATCCCTTCAAGCACTTAAACCAATATTAACAAGAGTAAAAGCACAGAATATCATGTACCAGAAGGTGACAGCTTTTATCTAACAGGTGCCACCAAGGGGTCCTGCCAATGCTTCCTCACCCCTAATTCAGCAGTCACCGACCTTGCAGGGATGTGCAGGTGCCACAGGGGCACATCTGACTGAGGACCAAACCAGCCCTGACCTCACCCACATGGCTGAGAGCACAATGCAGGAGATAAAAATACTAATCCTTTCTTTGCAAAAATATCAATCCTTTCTTTGAATAGTATCAGTCCTTTCTTTGAAAAAACATCAGTCCTTTCTCTGAAAAACATTCAGCCACTGCCTTCCACCCAAACCCGCCAAATCCAGCAGACACAAAACGAGTCATCATTCCAAGGTGGGCAAAGTCCACAATTCTCCTCAGATACACAAACCACTAAGTACATAAATTCACGGTTTGCAGTTTGTGAGATGATAATAGTGCTTCCTTTCCTTACAGAAAATAACACCTTATAGTAGCTGGAGCTGCAGCTGGCAAATTATGCATATTACCCTCCACAGACTCAGTGCTCATTCCTTTATCTCTAGAACTACAGATCCATTGAGGAAACAATTATATCATTACTGATAACTGTGCAAGGCAGACCCGTCGTACGAGTGGCTTCCGAAATGAATCCAACGCAGAGCCGGCAGAACCCTTATTAACTGCTCCGTTTGTACCACTTAACAAAGCCATTTGCTCACAGGGTTTTTATTAATCTCCACCTTAAGTGTAAAGACTACACAGCAAATACTTCAAGTGCCACCATAACCCTTGGAGAGGCAGGTTCTGGCTGTGGCTGGAGGACTCAGATGGTGCCGTCCTGCAGGGATGGCCCCACCCCACATGTGTCCTGCAAGAGCTCTGAGGCCACACGGCCTGGGATGTTACTGGATTGGCACAACCACAGCAACCAGAAATGAGATTTTGAGAAAGATGGGAAGGAGTTCTGAAGAGGCAGACAGTGCTGCACACACTGCTGCAGGAAGAGCTGGATCCACCTGAGGATACCCTGTACACACAGGCTGGTGTTTGCATATATTATTCAGGCAGAAGAAAACCTTCCCTTCTCCATGCTACTTCCAGACCTCAGACATGGCACCAGGCTGGGAATGTCCTGGTTCTGCCCAGTACATCCCCGTGACCCACTGCCAGGTACACTCCTGTGTTATGCGTGTAATAAAATGTTTGTGCATGTTTAAATAACATTGTTATGAAATATTTTAAAATATTGAAATCTTTTACACATACATAAAAAAAGAGGGGCTGTTGCTCCCCTTCCCAGAACATCTCCGTCACCATCACACTTTTCCTTAAACCCCACTTTCTCCTGCCTGGGAACACAGCTTGATGCTTCCCCATGTCATGCTGGGGGGATGCAGCGGGTTTTATGGATAATTAATACAAATAAATAATATAATTAATATAAATAAATAAAAAACAGGGTTTCCCCACAGCAGCTTCACTCCCCCAGCTGAGCACTGGAGATCCTGGCAGGAGGAGACAGCTGATAGACATGGCTTTGCTAAAACACAAAATATGGACCCATTCGAATGGTTCAACATGTTTCAGTGCAGAACAATATTCACTGCTAATTAATCAGGTTGGCAAATGAGCCCAAACAGCAACAATCTCTTCCAGCACACTCTGAATCTCAACAGTGATGGCAAAACACAACATCCCATGTGCTGCTCAGCTGCAAAATAAAAAGGACTTTATGGGGCAGAGACCACGGAAAGAGGAGGAAGAAACAATTGACAGCGAGCCATTAATTCTAATTCTCAATTTAAGAATATATTTAGAGGTTGAAACATCAGTAGCATTTTACTTCTCAACCTCTTCTCTGAAACAACTGCTATGTTACTACTGCAGTGACAAAACAGAGATTCAGCTCTACAGAAATGCATGTCCTGCTCTTTTCCAAGTGTAACTGTTCTTTTCCAAGTATAAATCTTAGTGACTTACAGAATCCCTGAATATTTATACAGAAAATATACATAATAGTATAAATATATTTATAAGTATATAACTCTTAGTCCTATTAATGATTTATGTAGATCAATGGAATTTATTTCACACTATCCCTGTGCATAACTGAGCCTTAATGAGCTGACTGATCAATTCCTCCCCTCTACTGCCAGCGGTCTACAGAGACCGCACCGAACTCTTACAATGAGCAGCCAACAGAACTGTGCATGGGCTGTGCCACAGAATCATGGAATCATTCAGGTTGTCAGCAATTTCTTGTTTGAAAAATAAACTGTGCAGTTGAGGAGTGGTTGGTCCCTTCATTCCAGAGGTCAACAACAGGCTATGGAACAACCTGTTACAATCTCCTGTAATTACACATAGTCTTTTCCTTCTTTCGAAGGAATTTTAGAGGATGACATGCACTTTGCCATCAAGGTTCAGCTCAAACAGGAGATTTTTAGCTGAATGGAAGGAAACCTTTACTCTAGAGAATGGCTTGTGCTTCTCTGGGAGATGCATTAAGGGAAAAACACCAAGTAACAGACAAGTGTTTAATTATTTACATGCTACTGACCTGGTACCAGCTGAGGTGCCAACACCACCGTGGGCAGTGGCCTGGAGGCAGCAGCTGGCCTGGCTACAGCCAGAGCTACTTGGTTGGTCATCAGCAGAGGTTTCTCAGCTCCCTGGAACAGCCTGGACTCCTCAGGATGTATCCAGGCTGAATCCAGAGCAAATGCATTGTTCAAGTATATCTGTCCAACAGGGAGAAATGAAAAATGTTACCACTTGAGATAAAAAATTCAGTAATAAAACTGAGACTAAAGTGTCTTTAACTCAGTATTATAACAGGTGGTGTCTCACCTGGGGACAAATCTGCCAAACTAGATGGATTTCTGGTCCCTCACTGTTGAGGCTGAGCTTAAGTGACTATTTAAAAATTAATTGGCTTTTAACATGAATCATCAGCTGATGCAGCATCACAAAGAGAAAAGAATCACTGAAGGAAACAGTCCCAGACACAGCCACAGCCACTCCAGAGACACCCATCAGCACCTCAGGGAATGCAGCCACCTTCCGAACTGGGGACATGAGGTGAGGGAGGGGATGGGATGAAGGCACAGAGCTGCATTTTCAGCATTCAGATGGTAAATGGTCAGGTGAAGGTAAGTGAGGGTGGGATGAGGACACAGGACCACAAGTGACCGGGTACTGGGGACATGGTAGCGCTCATAAGTGACACGGCTGCTGCCAGAGCTGGACCTCGGCATCGCTCTGGGGTAAACAGGGGAAAAAACAGGAAGAAAGGGAAAACTCCCATAATCACATCCCATTTTAAAAATAAGACGCTCTCTTCAATAGAGTAAAGACTAATATTGGAGATATTCTAGTTTTTTTAAGGCTTCAGAAAAGCAAAGCTGTGTGAGCGTTGCTCCATCAACCCTCCCTCCCAACATTCCTCCTCCACAGGGTTTTCCTGACAAACCACTGACCTCTCACACTCCATCACAATCCACTAAACCCATAACATTCCTCAGCTTCCGTACTTTATGTGCTTCAGCCTTAAAACCACTTCAACAGCCAAGATCAGACTTACTTTGCAGTTGGGCAGCCTTTTATCAATCCAGCTTTTCCCAGTGTGAGGCGGAACTGAAGCCGTGAACACAGGGGGGAAAACAGGGACAAATTCCACACTCGAAGAAGGTGAAAATCCTATGACCGGAGAATGAGCTCCAAATATCCACTTTGGAGGGGGAAAAAAAACAGGAGGGAGAGTTAACAAGAGGATTTTATCCCGAGTAAACTGCTGCTTTTCATGACTTCCTAATTATGTTACAGAAGAGCACTGAGATTTTCAAGCACATTTCCTCCAGTCCAGCAAGAATCTGTGGTTCTTTGGGCATACCACGGTGAGCAGCACATGGCACTGGCATCATAAACTGCTTTAGGAAGCCACAAACCAGTAGCCTGGAGCACAGCAGCACTGGTAATGGCTGCAGTGGGTTTGCTCTGATCAGATTGAACCTCACGCACAAAACCAAACATTGCTAGAAAGTGCTTTGAAAACGAGTCTGGAGAACCAAAGGAAATGGCAGAAACGTATTTTTTCTCAACTTAAATTCTCTTGGCAAGTGGGTTCCCACAGCAAAACCACCTCTGCAGATTAGTCAAGTGGTCTCACGCTGGGGAATAATTGATGTTCCCGTTTCATTAGACCCAGCACCGACTGTTTTCTCCCGAACCACAAGAGACGCTCGAGCTCGAAACGGCTGGAAATCATCACACGAAATCGCGCGGACACCACAGCGCTCACATCCCGGGTTTATTTTTACCTCTGCGTGGTGAAAAACATAAAGACGATGCAAAACTACAGCACAGCTCCGGCACCTGCACTGTGACAGGGAGAGCACCCGGCCGAGGCTCCGCTATTGCTGCTGCTGCTCACGGCAGCAATTAATAATTCAAATATTCATCAGGGGAAGCACTGGCGCGACACACCGGTTCCAGTGACACGGCTCAAAACTTTCGTCTTTATAAATATTCAAAGAACGCAGAGCGGCGATGCTGCCCCGGCTGCCGGAGCATCCCTCGCGTTCCCGCTGGATCTGCGGGAAGCGCATACCCAGCCGGCGGGGAGCGGAGCCGGAGCCCAGCCCCGCCGAAGGGACCCCCAGCCCTGCCGAAGGGACCCCAGCCCCTCTCCCAGCCCTTCTCCTCCCGGGGAAAACCCTGCCGTAGGTTTCTAGAGCCGCTGTAAGCGTCGCGATCCCCCACACTTGGAGGCGCGACCGGAGACCGAGCCCGGGGGGTGCAGAGCCCGGGGAGCGGGATTGTAGAGCCCAGGGGGGGCACCGCCGGGGGAAAGAGGATGCCGAGCTCGGGGAAGGGCGATGCCGAGCCCGGGGTGTTCCCGCCGTCCCGCGGGGTCCGTCCCGCCGCGTACCCTCGGCGGTGGGGGGGGTCCCGGTGGCGGGGCTGGCGCCGGGCACGGACACGGTCCCGGGACAGCTGTGCCCCCCGGGGGTCGCGGGGCCGCTCCGCCCTTACCTGCCCCTGGAGCAGCGGCTCGGTGGTCGCGGGCAGCAGCGGCAGCAGCGGCTCTGCGGGGCCGCGCCAGCCCCGCAGCACGGCGGGGGCGGGGGGCGGCAGCAGCAGCGGCGGGGGCGGGGGGGGACCCCCGGCGTTGGCAGCGCCCACCCGGAGCAGCCCCGCGGCCGCGGGCAGCACCCAGGCCCAGGGGGGCGCGGGGGGCTCCGCGGGCGGCGGCCACAGCAGAGGCGGCGGGCGGGGGGCGGCGGCGGCCGGGAGCATCCCGCATGGCACGGGGGGAGCGGGAGCGGCTCCGCTCGGCTCCGGCACCGGCTCCGCTCCGGCACCGCCGCCGAGTGAACTCCGAGCGGCGGGAGCCGCGGGCAGGCTCCGCCCGGCGCGGGGGGGGCGCGGAGCGGGGCGGGGGCGCCGGAGCCGCCCCGGGGAAGGGAGAGAGGGAGGGGGCGCCGGGACCGGCCCCCGGCACAGCCCCCGCCGGGAGCGCGGACGCTGCCGTGTGCCGTGGGGGAATAAAATGGGCTTTTCGGCCACTTCTCCTGCGCCCGGGGGTTCGGGGGAGAGGCGGAGGGGGGATGCGTGGGGATGGGAGAGACAGCTGGGCTGGGCACGGCCCCTCCGACAGCACCCCCGACACCCCAACACTCCCAACCTCCCAGAGCCCCCCACCATGCCCAAAACCTTCTCAATTTCCCCAATCCCCCCGACCTCCCCAAAACCTCACCGAACCCACAACCTTCCCCATTCCCCCAACACCCCCGACCCCCCAAACCTCTCTGGCCCCTCCCAAGCAGCCCCAAACCCCCGACCTGCCCGACCCCCTCCAGTCTCTCTACCTTTCTCAGACCGTGAATGTGCCACAGCAGCAGCAGCAGCAGCAGCAGGAGGCTCAGATATCCCACAGCTGCCCCCCTCGAACACGACCCTTCTGTCTGCAGTGGAAATAACCTGAATTTAAACTAAAAGAGGGGAGAACTGTCTTAGATATTGGGAAGAAATTCTTCCCTGTGAGGGGGGGGAGGCCCTGGCACAGGTTGACCAGAGAAGCTGTGGCTGCCCCATCCTTGGAAGTGTCCAAGGCCAGGTTGGATGGGGCTTGGAGAACCTGGTCTAATGAAGGGTGTCCCTGCCTATGGCAGGGGGTGGAACTGGATGATCTTTAAGATCCCTTCTAACCAAACCAGCATAGAATTCTAAGGATTTTCTGGCATACAGAAGCCTGGTACCACTGCTACCGCCAGAGAGCAGATCCCTTCTCCAACCCAGCTCAGGTGATCCTGGGCTAAGCCACCCCAGCAGGACAAGCAATGTGTTCTTTACAACCTGTGGGCTTGTTTCTCCTGCCTTCTCCTCCACGCTGGGAAATAAAGCAGCTGAACAAACCCCTGCGAGCTGTTGACAGCATCCCAGCTTCCAGGCGCTCCTGCAAAAATTAAAGGAATGAATACCAGTGAAATGAGCCTGAGATCACACCAAGTGTTTCAGCTTCACAGTTTAAAATCATTGCAGAGGAACTGGATCTCCTGTGGCAGAGAACAGCCTGAGTAAAGGTAATACTCAAAAAGGTTTGAAACCAAATTCGACGATCTGTGGCTGAACACTGAATCAGGGAAATACATTGCTCATAATTACCCTCAGAAAGACACTGAAATACTGATCTGAGTAAGGTACAAAGTGACAGGAGTCAGATGGACAGAGGACTGCTGCTGAATATTTTAGTGTGTTTGTAAAACTCAAACACATTCTGGGAATAGGAACCGAGCAAGAGAAACAGAAATGCAATGACAATATCAACAACAAAAACCAAAAAACAAAAATGTTTGTTTCCTCTGAAATGCAGAGGTCCTCAAGTAGTTGGGTTTAAATGCAACAGGGGAAAAAGGCACCTGAGACAGTTCAGCCTCACCCCTGGTGCACACCTTAGCCCTTGGATACTGCAAAGAGCACTTTAGAAAGACAAAAAGCCAATTTAGCCCTGAAATAAAAGGTTCAGACCCATCATCTTCATTTCTGAAAAATGCATCTAAGCACTCAAACAAGACATGCCTTTCATTTATATCTAAATTACAGATTTTTTTTCCTGAGGACATTCTTAGCCACTGTTCTTCCTGACAGGGTTGTCTTTGTGACACAATATCAGGTAATGACCAAACTTTCTGTTGTTAATGCACTGACTATTTCAAAATACAGGTGCCATAAATCAGCAGCCATCCATAGGGATCCATTTGATTTGGTTGGTGAACACAAACAGAGCAGATCCCAGGCCACATTCCAAAGGCATTGTGTAGAACACCCTGCGTGCAAGTGTTTCTGGAGCCATGAACATTTGAACATCTGAAGCTGCCTGTAGGTGATAGCACTGACCAGAATCCCAGCACAGCTACACGCTTAGCAAATCCCTAATGAATAAATTCCTCCCTGTTTCCATGTGTGATCTGAGCTCAGAGTCCCAGGGAAGGAGCAAGAACAGAGAATCTCCTCCCCCATCACAGGGATCTAGTGCTGGGTGAGAAAGCAAACGTGAGCACAGAGAGCTCGTTCATTTGAGGCACCAATCCCCCCTTTCCCTCCCTCCCGGCAGGGCAGCAATCAGGACCCTGTCCCAGGAACTCTCATTCCTCCTCCAGCAGAGCTGTCAAACCCCGGGCAAAAAAACGAGCCTGCGAGGTGATTGCTCTATTTCCTCACACCAGCACAGACCAATAGTCTGTCCCTCGGGTTAATCCTTATCTGCTGCTTCACTCATTTGTTTCCAGCAGTGGTGAAGAGCAGCTACTTCAGAAATGCATCAAATAAACCCACTGTGCCCCTAAATGTGCAACACCACATGACAAAGGGAAACGAGCCTCTGAGTCTGCTCGCGATTGGCTCCTGGAGCAGGAGAATTGATTGTCCTGTGTCTTTAATTCCAGACAGATGCTTTCTATTCTCCCACAAAGCTCGCTGGAAGCTCTGACAAATTCCCCGCTTTTGGAAATTGTGGCTGGATAGAGGGATTAACCCCCGATGCCTAAACCAGTGTGGATCCCATGGGATTTCACAGCTGCTGGACGTGAGTGTGGTGGATGGGGGAGCAGCTTCCACCGCTCCTCGGAGCACAAGTCAACCCTCCAGTGAGCGGAGTACCCAAGGGAAACACATCAAATTGAAAATCCTGACATGAAATGACCTCGTTTCTATTCCTGTCGTGTGAAATACCCGATCTCTCATTTGATTTTTGCTGAATTCCATTGATTTCCATGAGCCTGTTTCAACTCCATTAAAGATATCAAAGAAATAAGAGGCAAATGAAGGGTAGCTTCAGTGCAATAAAAATCACTGCAGGAAAACCTGTGTGACACCTGACTTCAGCCTTCCCTGGAGCCCTTTTTCAGGTTCTGTGGAGAGTGGGAACTGCCTTGGAACACCTGGCTCCCTGAGAGACTTCCCAATCTTTCTGGCAGGACATGACCCATGGCAAACTGGGTGGAGAAAAGGATGGAGCATCATTCCCCCTGTAAAATTCCCTCTGTAAATTATCAGTTTCCTTTCCATTATATTTCATTGAATTAGTTTTCTGATTTCTTCTTCAATATTCACAAGCTGGTTTTATACAAAGATAGAGTTATTGATACCAATACTTCAAACTCTTGTTTAGGAAGGGAAAACAAATGAGGAATTGCTGCCCTTCCATTCACAGTCAACGGAAAGCAGGAACAAGAGGGCACAGGCAAACACAGAATCCCAGACTGGTTTGGGTTGGAAGGAACTTAAAGCTCATCCAGTTCCACCCCCTGCCATGGGCAGGGACACCTTCCACTATCCCAGATTGCTCCAAGCCCTATCCAACCTGGCCTTGGACACTTCCAAGGATGGGGCAGCCACAGCTTCTCTGAGCAACCTGTGCCAAGGCTGCTGGGACAGCTAAATTCATTCACTCAAATCCCAAGTTTCTTCTCATCCTGTTGGATTCAGAAGTCAAACCAACCTCTCTTCTTTAAAAACAGCGCAACTGCTGCACAGATCCAGGGTAAAGCTCTGCAGGGTTTGCATACAGGAAGATCACTTCAGGTGGCTAAGAAACAGAAAATGTTCAAACCACGAGAAATAAAAAAAAAAAAAAAGGCATCTTTTGTGTGTGCAGGCTCGAGACTGAGAGGCTGCAAACATTTTCTTTGTGAATTGCAGAACAAAGAGCACAGTTATTTCAGGTAAGGTTTGCTTTTTAAGGTTTTGCTTTTTTGGGAGTCATTCCCAGTTCCACTCCATGGTAGCAGAAGGATAAAAGAAACACAGGATAAAGATATCTGCCTCTGACTCCCCTTTGTGCCAGAGCACTTCTGAGAGCACGCTTTGCTCTCACTTTGATATGGGCATCCATTTAAAAGACTCCAAAAAAGTTTCCATGCTAAATCTGGGGCTGAACAGTCTGTAGAGGCAGCAACTCATCTCCCCTCTGCATAGAGGAAGAAGGGTGAGGAGGGATAGAACCATCCTCAGTACACCTGGAATTCACGAAATACAGTCAGTGATGCCCTCACACATCATGTGCCAGGTTGTGAAATTTGGGAAGGGAGCTGCTCTGTCAGGTCAGGGAACAGACACAAAGGAGGTGGGCACCTCCCTCCAGCCCAGCATTTTTGATGGGACATTGGCACAGGTTGCCCAGAGAAGCTGCGGCTGCCCCATCCCTGGAGGTGTTCAAGGCCAGGTTGGACAGGACTTGGAGCAACTTGGGATAGTGGAAGGTGTCCTTACCCATGGCAGGGGTGGGACTGGAGGGGCTTTAAGGTCCATTCCAACACAAACCATTCTGGGATTCCATGAAGTGCCTGACCTGGTGCTGGCCCAATGCTCCAGAAGAGCCCTTGAGGCTTTCCTAGGGGCCACCACATCTCCTTTCCATGGGAGACACTCTGGGAGGCCCTGCTGACCGTTAGCAGAAAGTGACAAATTTCCTTATTCCCTTCTGACTTTCAGAACCAATGGGTTGTCTGGAGCAATCTGTGCATCACCAAGGAGACCTATTGCAGAAACACAGCATTCTGAGTTAGATCTGAAACTTCTTAGTCCTCTAAAATACAAAGATGTGAAGCTTCAAGGGTTTGAGGAGAAGATGCTGGTTTGCAGCTGGTACAGCCCAGCAGGGAATCAGAAGGGGGGTTTAATTGTTTAAGTTTTCAGGGAATGCTTTCCTGATTTACATTCTTCAGCCATCACTGAAAGCCTGGAGACCTGGTCCTCTGCATCACCTCTCATCTCATAAGCATTCCAGGTACCTCAGGAAGAAACTTTGAGCATTGCAGGTTCTCAGTGAAGTCAGATCAATGAGTTCACTCAAAATAACTAGTCTGGAAATTAACTGTTTCATGAATTTCAGCAAATGCTTATGTGAGAAGCTCCAAACATCCTGCTAGTCAAACATCCTTCTGCTCAAACAGCCCTGGAATCCAAAACAACAACAACAACAGATGGTGTCATCTCATATTTACCTACTGCTCTGAAGGGACACTTGATGGATAGTCAGTGAAGCCCCTCATAGGCAGACTCACAGTAGGGTTTAGAGTAGAAAGATCCAACTTTTTTTGTGCTAATTTATCAATAAAGAGCAGTGATCACATCAACACACTCCACAGCACCAGCAGGGCAGGCAGAAGGTGCCACAGTCCAGCAAAAATGCCTGTCACATACTCAGCAACTTGGGTTTTCACTCTCAAAAGCAAGTTACATTTCATCCTGGAGGGACAAAAAATTCTCCCTACTGTAGGGAGTCAGGATTGCCATGTCCAGTTGTTCCTTAGACACCTCCAGGGATGGGGACTCTACCACCTCCCTGTGCAGCTCCTTCCAATGCCTGACCACCCTTTCCAGGAAGAAATTCCTCCTGAAGTCCAACCTGAACTTCCCTGGCACAACTTGAGGCTGCTTCCCCTTGTCCTGTCCCTTATTCCCTTGGAGCAGAGCCCAGTTCCCCCCGGCTCCCCCCTCCTGTCAGGGAGTTGCAGGGAGTGAGAAGGTCTCCCTCGAGCCTCCTTTTCCCCAGGCTGAGCTCCCCCCGGCTCCCTCAGCTGCTCCTGGTGCTCCAGACCCTTCCCCAGCTCTGTTCCCTTCCCTGGACACGCTCCAGCCCCTCAACGTCCTTCTGACCCCAGAATTCCAGACACAGCCTTACCAGTGCCCAGCACAGAACCCTCACCAGACAAGGATGAGGCTCTCACACTGCTGTGAAGCCTCACAGGGATGTTCTGGATGCTGAGTGGGAATGTTGGAAAGGTGCTGCACCCACCCACACACCCCTGCCATACACAACACAAACCAAACCAGCCAGTGAGGAGCCAGCAGAGCTCCCTGCCAGGGACACACCTCTCCTGAGGCACCAGTTTCCATCAGCCCACTCCATGTGCACAGGGGCTCACGAGGGTTCCTGCACCAGAGCTGAGTGGGCTGAAAATACATCAGGGCAGCGAGGGGAGTCGTGGGCGCTTGAGTCTCACACTGGGGGAAAATCACAACTACCTCTGCTTTTTATACATTTTTTCAACATAAAAATATGTTTTTGGCTTCTTAATTAGGTGTTTTTACCTCCTCACATTAACACAGCTTTGTCAGAGCCAATTGCAAGTTTTAAACTTCACTTTATCAGTGAAGCAATTACACTTTTATGGGATTTATCCTCTTTGCAGTAACTTTAATACACTTTTGTTACTTAATTATTTCCCTTCCCAGATTATTGCTCTTAAGTAAAATCCCCATTATTCTGGATTCAGCGGTGGAGACAGTGGCCCAAATCACACACTTCCCTTCAAACCCATTTGGGGAACCAAATGTGGGAATATCAGTGTCAAGCTACAAAAAACGTACCGAGAACTAATTATTTCATCTGGAAACCTTCCGATTTCATTTCCCCGGCACTAAATCCCCGGTGTCTCTCCGCAGCCACTCAGCTGGAACGGGCTCTGCTCCACTCCCGCAGGAGCCTTTCCAGGACAGTGCTCTCCCGCTCCCTCCTCGCTGCAGCCACTTTTCCTTGCCGCCTAATTACCCATTTCAGGGATGATTTTCCCTCGCAGTTGGAGCTGTTCGCTGAGGCCATTTATTCCACCTCCAGTCCTCCTGCAGCCCAGGGTTGGAGCAGGGCTGGGTGCTGCGTTTTGCCTCCTCCCGTGCCTGAGCTTTCCCTGCGCTCACAGAGGGGCTGGAGAGGGAGGCAGGGTCACCTCCAGTGACACAGCCACCCCCCGTGCCACCAGCTTGGGGCTGGAGAAAGAGCACCGGCTTTTCATCCATAGAAAGTGCTAAAACAGTCATTTAGGAATTAGGACACAAAACCCTCCTAAAAACAAATGCTTGCATCAAAATCCCTCCCCCAAGCTGGGATCAGCCAGAAACTTCTGGGACTCGGATGTCTCTGGCAAAGAACAAATCCCAGTCCAAGCCTCTCCAGTGAGTGCTCAGCTCCCAGATCGTACATGGGGAGCAAACACCAGTACAGTATGGGGCACACACCAGTTATATCTCACTGTTTGGTTTTGGGGGTAGAACTCGGTCCTGCTGCCTTCGTTAGCACCGAAGCAGTTGTGCTCTGTTCCCTGAAGGGATCAGAGCATCCCCCGGAGGCATCGGAGCCTCCCCCAGCTCTCGGGGCTGCAGCTCAAAGCAACAACTCAACACTCTCAGCAGCCGCCGGAGCTTCCCCGCCTCCGGCCAGGAACCCCAGGGAGCAGGAGGGGGAGGAGGAGACGCTCAGGAGGCCCCGACTCGTCTCCTGGATCCAGTTCCCAGCCCTGGTGCGGGAATGGGTGAGGCAGGCAGTGATGGATGCCCCTGGGAACTGCACACTGAGAGCACAGGACAACTGCTGCTTTCAGCCCCGTCCCTTGGGGCAGGTGCTGCTGGTTCCTTACATCAGGATCCATCCCTGCAGGGCTCTCACCCACCCAGACCGAGCTGGGCAGAAGTGGTGCCTCCCCCTTTTCCGTGGGGAGCACGAGCTCCCTGTGCCAGCACAGGAGGTGGTCACTGTGTCAGGACAGGGGGCAGCACAGCCAAGGGACAGAGCTGAGCGTGGCCAGGCCGGCTGTGGATGGGGAAGAGCTGCTCGTTAGGACTCTGCTCCTTAGGGCTCACCAGCACCTTCTTACATTTCCGAGGGAGAGAGAGAATTATCCTCTTACTGATCAGGCCTTTCCTCACAGGCTGCGAATGGCACGGACTGAGCTGTGACTGCCAGCCTTTAGTTAGGGCAGAAAACACGATAAAAGGCAGTTTTCTGGTGACATAAGAAACTCGTTGCTCAGAAGGAATTTACACTAAACACTGCAAAACTTGTTAAATCATCTTCTAAAGAGACAAGCATGGATTCCCTGTTTGAAGATGCCACTGGTGTTCCTGGCAGGTTGTGGAGAGCCATTTGCAGATGTGGGCACAACTGGACAGCCCAGGTTAGGGAGAGAAATGGCTCAACCACAGCTGGAATTCAGCCATGAGAAAAAGATTTCAACCTGGAGCAGAGAAGGCTCCAGGGAGACCTTGGAGTCCCTTCCAGTGCCCAAAGGGGCTCCAAGAGAGCTGGAAAGGGATTTTGGACAACAGCCTGGAGGGACAGAACAAGAGGGAATGGCTTCCCACTGCCACAGGGAAGGGTTAGATGGAATATTGGGAAGGAATTCTTGGCTGTGAGGGTGGTGAGGCCCTGGCACAGGTCGACCAGAGAAGCTGTGGCTTCCCCTTCGCTGGAAGTGTCCAAGGCCAGGTTGGATGGGGCTTGGAGCAAACTAGGATAGTGGGAGGTGTCCCTGCCCATAGCAGGAGGTGCAATGAGATGGTCTTTAGTATCCTCTCCAACCCAAATCATTCTGTGATTCTCTGATTTCTAAACAACTTTTAAAAATCAGCTAATGCAGTTTTTTGGACAAAAAACACATCCACCCTTAAAAAAAAAAAAAATCACTGTTACTGCTGAGTAAAAACCTGACTGACTTTGTAAAAGAGAGGAATTCTACAGACCACTCAAACACTGCAAATTTAAGACAGTTTTACAATAAAAAAACAAACCTCAAAAAAAAAACAAAAAGAAAACCACCAACCACAACACCCTGCATTGGCATACTGGGCTTGTGCTTTCCTTCTCCCAAGACTTGAGGAAAGCTCCTGCTTTGGGCTTGGGCTTTAAGGGAGACTAATAATGACTGAGATCCTCCCTTCTTATTAAAAAATTCCTCTGCTCTGTGTAATTTAAAAATAGCCTGAGCAACTGCTGGTAGCACTATTCTACTAGAGAAAGTAAAAAATGCCCTGAGTTTCTTTTTAGGATATTTTTTGATCAGATGAAAATTGAAAGAAAAAGAAACGCTTTAATGCTCAGTTGACAAGCAAAATCCTAAAGAGAAAAGGGAATCGGTTGCAGAGGGTCCTGCTAGCAGATGACAATTACATCTGCCACAGGAATTCTTCTTGGGAATGGAGTTGTGTGGGTCTCCTGTGATGCTCATAAAAGTGTGTAAGAGGGTCCCTGGGGTCATCACTCTTTTGTGTGCTCTTTTGGGGCTTGGTTTGGGTTTTTTTCTTGGTTTATTTAAGTCCTTCTTGAGCTTCTCACAGGGTTTTTTAGAGAGAATTCAATATACTGATGGCCCGTGAGACCATGAAGGGTGTGGGCATGAAGAGGAGCTGAAATGGGTTCTCCTGTAAATTCCTATGGAAAAACAGCCCAAACAAAAATATTCTAAGTGATACATCCAACCCTTTCAACAACACAGCCAGCAGACCATGAGAGCTTTATGCCATTCCTGGAGAAATATTTATCACTCAGATAATGACACAATTAACTTTGTGGCTTCCTCTCCCATTAAAAATCCCCCAGATTTATGGGAGTGAGCCAGCAGAACTCCAAAGGTTTCTCCTCAGGTGAGGCAAGGGGGATGTTTCCAGTGACAGCTCCACTGCCGTGGGGGCCGTTTGGTCTGGAATAAATGAAGCAGCTCTTGCACTAACAAATTAAAAGCAAAGAGAAGCACCACTGGTGGATGAACATCATCTCCCAGTCATGTCCAGCAGAGCCAGCACCATCCTGGAGCTGGAGGCCTCCAGCAAGAGCTTGGCCAGGAATTTGTCCTGGTCCCACTGCCCAGGTTGACACACATGACCTCAAGATTCAGAAGCCTCACTGAGGCCCCCAGTGAGGAGAGAGGGGGTGGCACCTCTCCATCCATGGGGACACAGCACAGGTGTCTGTCCTGCAAGTGATGCAACTCTAACATCTGAGCAGGTCCTGCATGTTTGAGCACTCTGAACTGGGAGATATTAAATACCACAATACTTCAAAAGTTCAGTTACCTATATCTTTTACAGATTTCTCAAAACACCAGAGCTCTTTGACACTCCTCTGCAGCCCCTCTGATTGTTGCTGTAACTCTTCTGTCGCTTTCTTACTTCACTATAAATCTGTCAATTATGTTTCCTTTGGTACAAGCAGGAAAGCTGCTCCTGTCCCTGATCTGTGAGCGATGCCCCTTCCAGACCATCTTTTATCCTGAATTCCAACAGCCCAGTCCAGACCACAGCCCAGCTCCCACTGCACCTCTGAAGCCTTGCTTTATTTTCACCTCTCCTTATTCCACATTATACCCCTTAAAAAACACAGAAAGTCTTATGAGTATGGACAAATAAATGATGAAAGGTATTTTAACTACTCTTTTTCCATTCTCTAGGACTTTTACAGACACCCAAACATTTAAGCACAACTGGGTTTGGTTCCCCAAATCTGAGACTTTACCAAGGAGGGACAGGTGGTTTTTTTAACTATAAGTGAAGCTCCAACTGCTCCTGAGCAGGATGAGGGGCCCGGGGGGTGATGCTGCACTGCTGGGAGTGTGCAGGGCTGTGTGCAAGAGCTGAGTGTGATTGTGCAGAAACAGGAGAGAAAACCTCCAACACATCAGACAATGAGAACATCCCATCGATCCTGTGACAGGGAAATGTGGCATCTCATGCAGCTCCTCTCAAAAAATGCACTATTAATGCATTATCAAACCTTCAGTTTGTTCAGTGTCTGTAGCACAAACTGCCAGGAGCGCAGAACATTTCATGCTTTCATCTCCCAGAAATAATTTGACAGTGCTTGAAGATTTGATCGCTCTGATTACATTATTATTGTTTGTTGAATACCAATAAAAGCTTTAAAAAAAGCCCAACCCAGCACTCTTTTTATTGCTTGATTGTAGCAGCAAGATGTGCTGTGATGGGCCACTAAAAGGAGAGGAGGAATTTTTCTTTTCCCATGGGATGAGGCTAAGCAGGAGGAATTCCCACCATCTGTCTGAGCCCCTAGAGCTCCACTGCTGGCCCTGATGAGACCAGACACGGGATCAGAGTCTGTTCATGGAGCAAGAGCTGAGGTATCTCTTGATGGTTATTGAGTGATGGAGTATCCCACAGCATCAGCCTTGGGCTTTACACCAGTGGACTCTTCTCCTCCAAACTTACAGGATCACAGAATGGTTTGGGTTGCAAGGGACCTTAAAGCACATCCAGTCCCAGTCCCTGCCATGGGCAGGGACACCTTCCACTAGACCAGGTTGCTCCAAGCCCATCCAACCTGGTCTTGGACACTTCCAGTGAAGGGGAAGCCACAGCTTCTCTGGGCAACCTGTGCCAGGGCCTCACTACCCTCACAGCCAAGAATTCCTTCCCAATATTCCATCTAACCCTGCCCTGTGGCAGTGGGAAGCCATTCCCTCTTGTCCTGTCCCTCCAGGCTGTTGTCCAAAGTCCCTCTCCAGCTCTCCTGAAGCCCCTTTGGGCACTGGAAGGGGCTCTGAGTTCTCCCTGGAGCTTGGATCTGCTCCAGTCCCTAGACTTGCAATCTGCTGAATCAAAGCACTCAGAAAAATTTACATTTATATAGTTCGTGGCTAAAAATTATCCAATGTCCATGAACAGAGCAAGCTGCATGAAGCCACAGCCTGTCCTCTGCATTCTGATATTCATCAGAAACCAGGAATTTCTGCTCCAGCCAGTCATAAAATCAGGGAATCTTTAAGGTTGGAAAAGACCTTTAAGATCAAGTCTAACCATCAACCAGCACCATGGTCCCCACGACACCAGTCCCCCCCCGACAGTCCCTGACAGCCACATTTGGCTCATTGTTGAGCCAGTCAGGGGCACAAGGAGTAGGATCATCTCATTATTTCCTTCCTCGTAGCATTAATTTCCCTCCTTAATCCAAACACAGGTTTCTGCAGTTATTAAAGCAGTTTTAATCCAATAAAACATAAACAGCATGGATCAAAGGATATCCCAGAGGCACAGGATGGGAACTGCTCCTATAAAATTCAGCCCCATAAAATGCAAAGCTTGTTACTGCATAAGAAGCAACCCAAAGGTGGGAGCTGTGCAAGATGTGTGTGTCGCTCTATTCCCTGTGCCAGAGCCCCATCCATCCAATTAAAGTGTCTGACTAATCACCAGTTAGCATATTTCAATTAATTTAATTAGCATGTAATAACATTGCATCACACACACATAATGCTATAACTTGGGTTCAGATTAAACTCTAAATTACTGCAGAACACATCTAGTCCTACATGATATGCAAGAAAAAGCTGCTTTTCTCCCTTTCCTTCTGAGCTCCTTTCAGGAACAGGCATAGGCAGAGGTCTGGAAATCTGAATTCATTAAGTGAATTTAGGGGATTCATGAAATCCAGAGATGTTGATTAATCTAAGACTGTTCATGTGCTTCTTGAATCATTAAGGGCAGATGCCAGTGCTTGAAATTGGACATGACAACACTCCCAGGCTGGTTGGCTTGGCCCTACCTGGCTCATCCCACTGGCATGATCAGATCAGATTCAAGCCCAGTGGTTCATCCATCAGCTGTCAGAAAGGGCAACCAAATCAAAGGCTGCTATTTCTGACTTTTTTTTCCCCACACACAAGCAGTTTATCTGGAGCCCATCACCCAGTCCCAGTCTCCCAGTGCTCAGAGGAAACTGGGAATCACTTCCCTGGTTTCAGTGAGGTACCTCCAGCCAGGCCTTCTACTGCCAGACATTCACTTGCGTGTCACACCACCCTCTTTAAAATTCTGCTTTGCTCTACTGAAGGCATGCAAATCTAAAGATCCCTTTCTAAGCAGCAATACTGCCCCAAGGGGAAGGGGTCCCTTGTGCTCTCAGGGATGTTTCCTTGACAGCATCACTCCTGTGAGTGTGGGGATGAGGAACTGGCCTCAGCACAAGCCAGGTCTGGTGAATGGGCAGGGGAAAAAAAAAAGTCATAAAATGCAGGGATGGGAAGGGAGTAAAGGGACAGAGAAATGGAGATTTGCAGCAGGTAGAGGCTGGAATAACGTTGTGTTCTGCAATTCTACTGGAGGTTTCCCAGTTTTCTTTATTCTCTACTCTGGTGTCTGTGCCCAGGGTGCAGCAAGGCCAGTTCTGACCCAGAGCACCCTCAGGGTAGTGAGCAAGGATGAGCTGCCTGTTCTCCCCAAACTCCTGACTGGGTCTCTCTAGGCTGCTACAGACACCATCACCCCTGTTCCCTGTTGGGAGAGCTCTAATCACAATCAAAACACCTCCTGGTACCTGCTGAGCTTCCCTGCTCAGGAACATCTCCACTTACTGGTCACGTCCAAGGCTTTGCACTCCCTGCAGCAACAGCAAATGTTACACTTAAGGGAAGGCTTTTCTAACTCATTAATTAGTTTGTTCCACTGACTGAGACTCTCTGGAAAGTCTCTAGAGAAATGTTTTACAATGAGGGTGGCGAGGCCCTGGCACAGGTTGCCCAGAGAAGCTGTGGCTTCCCTATCCCTGGAAGTGTCCAAGGTCAGGTTGCACAGAGCTTGGAGCAACCTGGTCTAGTGGAAGGTTTCTCTGCCCATGGCAGAGGAGGGAAAGAGATGGCCTTTAAGGTCCCTTTCAACCCAATTCTGTCTGTGATTCTGTGAAACATCACGTTTTCACTGAGCTCATCAGAAACTTTGAGCCCCACCAAATATTCCCCCAATGAACAGCTCCTGCAAGATAGGAGAACATGACTTTCCTTCCTTTTCATGCAGTTGTGAAGGATTTGAAGGATTAAATCACTAAAGCATCCAAGTGATGTATCTCACTGAAAACAGTGAAATACATGAAATATGATTTAATAACATCTTTATCAATAAAAATGAAAGTGTACATTATCTATCCTGAATGGACCCCCTGCTTTCTAATTTTAAAAAGTTAATTTTAAAGAGAAATTCCAGCTCAGTCAAATAAAACCTGCTTCCCTTTGAATTTCCTTTCTGATCTGTGTATGACAATATTCCTGCTCAAAGTGGCCTCGTCAGAGGTTGCACTGCATCAGCTGGAAAGCCACACCATAAAAATCATGTCAGAATCTCTGAGTATCCCAGCTAATGAAAGGACAAATAAAATACCAGCATTATTTCCAACCTTTGAAAATTCCCTTTCTGAGGAGTCCTTTTAAGTGCTAATTAATCAAATCAGTGATATTTTGCTGGGGTCAGTGACTCATTTCTGCTGCACTCACTGACTGCAGAACTCTGAAACACAAAACTAAAGAGATCATATTTCTTCCATAGATGGCCAAGCTGTGTTTGCAGAGGGATCCACATTATTTCCAGTCAAATACATTCTGAATCACTTTTTTCTCCCCCTCTCTCCTTTTCATAGCAGTACAGAATTAGGGAGACGACATTACAAGGAATATTTCCATTAACCATCCAACCAACCCTTGACCTGTGCAGATGAGCATCACCAGGTTCCCCCTTCCCTCTTGTAGCCAATCCAAGGAGACTCTGAACATTCCCAACCAGGTTCATCTGGGAATTCAGCCATGTTCTTCATGCAGGACCAAGGCCTGGATTTGTGGAAGGCACAGCTGAATTCAAGGCTGGGAGCAGAAATTGGCTTCCTGCACAGATGGAAGACAGGGATTAGATGTAACCTGACTCCAACCACCCCCTACCACCCTAGTACCCTCCCAGCAGGGCTTTGCAAATGTGTATCCAGAAAGTCATATGAAGAAAGTAATGTTAAGAAAGGGCAGAGGGAGAACTGATGGAAGATCATGGAATAACAGAATGGTTTGGGTTGGAAGTGACCTTAAAGCTCATCCAGTCTCAGCCCCTGCCATGAGCGGGGACACCTTCCACCAGCCCAGGTTGCTCCAAGCCCTGTCCAACCTGGCCTTGGACACTTCCAGGCTTGGGGCAGCCACAGCTTCTCTGGGCAACCTGTGCCAGGGCCTCACCACTCTCACAGGGAAGGATTTCCTCCAAAATTCCAATCTAGTCCTACCCTCCTTCAGCTTAAAGCCATTCCCCTGGTCCTGTCCCATCACCATGAAGGATAAGAAAGAGAAAGAAGGATCAGTAAAACACAGGGAGGTGAAGATGGAGGTACAAAATAAGTGAGAACAGATGATAGAAAAAAAATGAAAGAAAGAGAACAAAGAAACACAGTAACAGAAAAACAAATTTTAAGCCATTTTGCAAATGAACATTTCTTACACAGTGAAACTGAGGTTGGGCAGAACTGGATTGTTCCAAGTGAACTTTCAAAGGCAGCTGCATTTCTGCACAGAATAGGTGAATCACAGAATATCTGAGTTGAAAGGGACTCACAAGGATCACTGAGATCAATTCCTGAGCACAGGCAGCTCTGGAAAAGCTCGAAACCCACAACTGAACTTGGAGGAGGAGGAAACCCAGCAGTTATGATCGTAACACATGATATGAATTTATATATAGAAAATCTTTCTAGGTATAAACATCTCCCTATCCTGAAACTGCACATGCTCCTGCCCAACACCAACCAATTTAATTTATCATCATATTCCTAAGGAACCACCCTCAGACATCACCCTAATGCAACTGAACATTGGGAGAATTTGTCTTCATCAACAACATAGAATATGCAGATCTTTCAGACCCTCAGTTGGAAGAAAACCTCTGTATAATCTCAATGGCAATCTCAATGCCACAGAAACACAATTTAGAAGTTGACATTATGAGTTATTACAGGCTATTAGATGAGGGTTTTTTATTTCTTTTGTTAACTAATGCCTGTCCTCCGAATAAAAATTATATGCAGCAATTTCTACCTGCACTTGTACAAGGATAATCTAAAATTTATCATGAAACAAAAAAGTTGGTGGTCCAAAATCCCAAATCAATGCATTTACCACCACTCCTGTTATCTCCATTTTTCACCCCATGGGAAATGATTGAATGCCTTTGGTACCTGTGCCCATTTCCCATCTCATTCCTCTGCAGCTTTGCACAATCAATATTTGGGATGTGCCAACCTGCACTAATGACATGGCCAGGGGAGCTCAGAGCTCCTGGGCAAAAGAAACACTTAAATTGTTCAGTCTTTTGAGTTATCAAATTAACAGAATCCCCAGGGCTTTACATGCCATATTTTTGGGGGAAATATGGTGTCCCAAAGTACAGGCGATGCCTTATTTGCCCACCAAACAGAGCAGGAGCTGTGCATCAAGTGTGGGGTAAAGACAGAGGGTCCTCTGACAAGTTGAATAAACCCAGACTAAGGGAGGTGTTTGTAGAGCTCTGGGTTTGGCTTAAATCTGGGTTCTTGCTTCTATCTTCCCATTGCAGCTGAGCCTGCAGAAACTCAACAGTGGATGTTGGCAGTGATGTTCCCTTTGAAGCCCCAGCTGGTGGCACAGACAGGACATGTGAACCTTACACAGGTCCCACACCTTGCAAGGCCCAACCCAGACCCTACTGAGGCACCAGCAGAGCTGTACCCTGGGAAACCACACATCAAAGTTTGGTTGGGTTTGGGGTTTAGGTTTTTTTTTTTTATTTTATATAAAAATATATAAATAAGAATAATGGGCCATGCCCTTCATTTCTCACCCAGGGATGCCCCTACCAGACCTCAGCACATCTTACTGCAAATTAATGGAGAGGGTGGAAGTCTGTCCTGGGTGATGTGTCCAGGCAGCTCCCGAGGGAGATAACAAAGGTTTTTCTTTGCCAGTGATAGCTGGGGAATGTCACACAGCTTGTCTGTGCATGAAGTGTTTGCTGCTCTTAAGCAATAAGCCTTTAAAATCTGTATAAGAAATAAAATTAACCAAGTGAAAACAGGAAGGTTTTTTTTTTTTACCAGAAGCGAACACACAAAAAGGTGCTTTTAGTGGAGAAAATGCTATTGGCAATGCCAAAGGCCCTCTGAACCCCTTCTGTGGGAGCCAGGTTTAATAAGACTGTTAAAATTAAAAGCCTAATGTACATATCCCCACCACTGGTGTAATGTTGAGTCAACCCGTGGAATTGTTCTCTCTGCTTTTATTTCTCTCAGAGCCTGTTTCAAGCAGGTTTGGCTGCACGCACTGGAGGCATTCCCCACAGCCCCCCATCCAGACAGTATTAATATTTTCCTCCATAGGCATAAATCTCCTCAAGGCTCTGCTCCACTCCTGCCTGGTAATTAAAAGATTCAGAAAACCTCCAGGACTACACCCACACACCCAAGAACCACATGGCAACCTGCTGCTGCTGAGCCCCCGATAACAGCTAATTAATTCTCTACAAGAGAACAAAGTTGAAAAATCACCTCTACAAACCAGCTCCATCTTTTCTCCTTCCCAACATTCCCACAGAGGATGGACATCACCCCGGGACAGGGCAAATATCAGAGCAGTGCTGCAAGAGTTGGGTTTGTACAGACTTGGAGTTGCAACATGTTAGTTCTTCCTGGAAAGGGTGGTCAGGCATTGGAAGGGGCTGCCCAGGGAGGTGGCGGAGTCCCCATCCCTGGGGGTGTCCATGGAACAACTGGATGTGGCCCTCAGTGCTCTGGGCTGGGTGACAAGGTGGGGATTGGGCACAGGTTGGACTTGATCAGCTGGGAGGGCTTTTCCAGCCTCAGTGATTTTGTGATTTTGTTATTAACTCCCTCTCCAAGCACAGGACTTCTCCAGTTGGACATGGCTGGTTTTCTTGCAGCACAGACTGGTCCCTTCACAGCCTGGGGGACAGACAAGTCACCTACAAGGACCTTGTAGGTCCTCGAGTGAATTAAATGAGCACCTGAAGCTCCAGAGGCCTCTTGAAGGAAATACACTGCCACTCCTGCAGAGACCAGAGCTATTGCTCACCAAACTGGAAAGCTGCAATTGCCCAAAGTCAGACCCACTGGGGATGTGGGGAACACCAGCACATCCCTCACCCCACGGCAGGTGCAGTCTGTGCTCAAAACCATCATCCTGCAAGGTGAATCATGGAATGGTTTGGGTTTGAAGGGATCTTCAAAGCCATCCCTGCCATGGGTAGGGACACCTTCCACCAGACCAGGTTACTCCAAGCCCCATCCAACCTGGCCTTGGACACTTCCAGGTATGGGCCAGCCAGAGCTTCTCTGGGCAGCCTGTGCCAAGGCCTCACCACCCTCACTGGGAAGAATATTTGCAGACAAGTTCTAGCTCTCTAGAAAGAGGGGTTTACCCTGAACCTGCTGTTAATGCCCAAATTCTTCAGAGGTCTCTCACAACATCCCACATGGCACCCCAAGGCTCCCAGGCAGGTGATGGTAAGAGATGGGCAAGTCCCTAAGAGTTACAGGCCCAAATTAGCCCATAGTGAGAACAGAGACATAAAGAAATGTTAGAATAATTCATACACAACATTTAGTTTAATTTACAAATGGTTGTTATCTCTTGCAATCTCTGCAGCAATGGCAGAGAAGGGATGAAGCGTCAGATGAAGATTTTAGGGTAATGTTATTCATAAGCATGTCTTATCTGGCTTGGTACAGCTTGAATATTCTTATAAATAGCTAAATTCTTTAACCATTCACGGTTTGAGAGCCAAGAGATTCACATCTTACCTTGTTTCTCTGAGGAAATGGATTTATGGCCACTGTACAGCTGCCTCCTAATTAGTCAGAGCTTCTCAGCTCAGTGGGTTTGATGAGCCCTCTGCAATATTGAATCACCAGGTGTGTGAATAACAGCGCCGGGCACTGACACTGCGTGGAAACCCCAGGCAGAATCTTAAAAAGGAGGGGGGAAGGTGCTGACACAGCACCTTCCTGTCTGTGCTCACTCAAGGAAAACCTCCCTCCACCACGGGATCAGATCACGCAAACAAAAACCTGGGCACTGTCTTCCCCACACAGAGATTGGCTTCTCCCACAAAATAAAGGGGGATTTTCAGCAATCATTGAGGTATTCCTGTAACCAGACATGACAACAGCTTTCGAAACTATAAATGCAAGGAGCCTATTTTTTAATATGCCTTAAATAACAGATTGAAGTAGGCCACTGTCACTGTGACTTTGTCTGCTTCAAAATTTCTCATGCCTTAAAGTAGTAATTTATTTTTTTTTGTACTGAGAGCCTCCAAAAAGTCAAGCTGAGAGTAGTTTCTAGGGAATAAATCATCTCACTGCGATAAACACTTCCTTAAAATTGCCTTTTGCGCAGTTTATTAGACCTTTTATTTTGAAGGAAGCAGTTGAACAAATTTTTCACTGCAGTTTTAGTGATTGATAATTAAGCTCATGTGGTTTGACTATTTTTGTGATTTCCAAAGGCAAATCTTCATCTTGCCCACCTGATGCTCAGCTACAACAGTGGGTTATATTTCAAAATAAGAGAACAATGGAAACATGTTAAGTTTGGGGAAGTGGAAGATGCCCCTGCCCATGGCGGGGCCCATGGCATCATTTCAACCCAAACAATTCCAGCATTTTATTTTTTTACTTATCTAAGCTGAATTTGGCAAACTTTGCAAACCTTTTGGTATTAAAAAATCAGGTAACATAACTTGTTACCCAGAGCTGAGCAGCACTTTCATCCAGAAAGGTCATTCATGCCATAGAATTCTCTTCAAGAAAAGATTTTTTTAAACATAATAGGGCATGTCATCCTTAGTTTATAATATGGGAAACTGAGGTAGCTTGAAAGTCTTGTCCTGGGTAAGGCAGGTAATTTAAGGAGTAAAAATCTTTACTCAGACATCCTCAGCCCTTATTTTATCAAAGTACTTTGTCATCTCCTACTTTTTGTTCTTCACTGAATGGGAGCATTGCAGTATTTTTTATGCTTAGAATTGTGTCATAAGCACTGTAATCCAACATAAATCCATCTAACATTTCAATAGAGACAATAAAAAGATAGATAAGGATCAGAAGTTAAAGGTTCTTTGTAGCATTTTCATCAATGAAAGGTACGTGATGGAAAACTCTCTGAAACAACATCCAGTAATTGGTGATACTTATAAAAGACATCACTAATGGTTCATTTAACTTTGCAATATCTTAAACTCACTCATTTTGTGAAACTGGAATTATTTATGAGACAGTTTATTACAAGCAGATTAATATTCATTGGGCAGTTGGCAGAAGATGTATGTTCAGATCTTGGGGTTGTTTAGCAAAAGAACAGAGCCATCACTTTGGGAGCTTCGGGCAGAGAACTGATTGCAATCAGTATTATCCAGGAGTTCATTAGACACTGAAACACTGGGTGCAGAGAGGCATCATTTCAGTTAATCAGTACCTGGCTGTCAGGTGAGAGCAGCTCCCTGAGCCCGTGTTTTACAGCCCTGAGTAGGGCCTGGGGGGTGTTCACACCACTAATGAGACGCACTTTGTTACAGGTAATATTTTTGCTTTCCATAAACTTTATAGAGCCAATTCCCGAAGTACTTCAGAAATAGCAGGTTCCACACTTAGATCTGCACTGTCCAGGCTCTCCAAAACACCCCTCCTTCAGGATGACCACAACACAGCCCTTATTTACTAGCAGGGCATTGGTTTCAAGAGGATTTGTACAAGTTCAGCCCCTTACTCTGCTCTGTTTCTGCATTCACTTAAATCATTGTCAAGTCAATAGAACAAACATCACCAGCAGACTTCCACCCTGGGATTTCCAGGTCTGCCAAAGGATCTGCCCCAAGGATCCCCACAGACGTCAACAGAGTTTGGTTCTTTAACTCACACGAGGAAACACATAAGCATTTAAAAATCAGCAGGACAGCACCAGGGAGCCCTTATGCAAAACTCAAACAAGGAAAAAACCACAGAAACAAGTGATTTGTTTCCTGCGGGTTGATAGTTGTGAGTTGGAGAGTGTGAGAGGTGACCTCTGGCAGCCAACACATTGCCCTGTGCCCAGGACCCAAAGAGCACATCCCAAGACTCCCAACATCTGCACAAGTCCATGGGTTACTTTTCCTGTGGAAAGAAAGCCTAAAAGTACATCTCAGCACTAATCCATCAATACCTATTATTTATTTGTCTACTGCTATATATAAATAATTGCTAGGCAGGATATCCACCCACACAGCTCCAGCTGATCATGGCAATCAAATGGAAAATAAAGAATCCCTGGTCTCACTGCTTCCCCCTCACCTGCCAGCCATCAGGATGGGATTGCAGGGAGAACAGATAGAAAACTGCCACATACAGAAAGAAACTGCAGCAAAGCTCTCATTGTGAGACAGCAGGGAATCAGTAAAACATGTCTTGGATCGATGAAAAAACCATTTGTGCTTCTAGAATTGTCTGATTCAGAAATCTCCAAGATTACAGATGTTTGCCTCATGCCATGACTACTGCAATCTTTTGTTAGTCATGGCTGTTTTGCTCAAGCCTTTCACTGACTCACACCCTTTTTTCAGTTGACAGCACCACAACACTCCTAAATGAGCTTTTTCTGTCCTTTGGTTCTGCCCCACAATGAAGACAGAAAATTACCTGGCAAATCAAGCACAGCAACTGCACCTTCCACACAACCTGCACAGGGAGATTTCCCTGTGAAATCCACTGTTCCTCTGACTGGGATTCTCAGAGCTCACCTTTAGGTCTCCTCTCAGTAGTGCATTTAATGCATCACTTCACAGCTGCTGCATAAATCACACTGGGACAATTACCTGCTGCCATGTAATTAGTGATGACAGCAGCAAATGAAGGCAGCTCAGAGCATCACACGGGGCTCCACACAGGAAAAATCATCTCTGATTGTGGCTTTGTTAGAGAAAAGTGTTTTGCTATCCCCCAGCCATTGCTGTACTTCCCCAGCAGCACATCCCCACCCACACAAGGTGTTTGCTCAGGAGGGAAAGTCACAAAGCTCCTAAAATGGCAAACTTAAAAGTACTGCAGGAAAAGTATTTCACCACATCTGACTTCATTTTTTAATATAAAATTATGGACATTGGGGTCAGTACTTCACCTTGAGCAGCAGGAAGATGACTCTCATTTTGAATTTGTTTTTTTCCTTTAAGCTTGAACACACACCCTGAGAAAGGACCCTCTTCATCTCATCCCCTCTCCCAAAACCATGGGGGTTTGGAGAGGTAGGAGAAGGCACAGAGCTACACAGGGTCAGGTCAAAATAAAATGGAAAACCCATTGCATGCTCAAATTAGGATCTAATTCTTGGAATATTAACAATAGAGAAAAAATTAATACCTAAGCTTTGAGGTTTCCCCACCACCACCACCACTTGTGACCCACATAGTTTAACTACTTCCATAACATTATTCCATGGGAGTCTTTGAAACCAGACAACTTAATATATGTAGATGCAAAATCAACACACATTTGAATTTCCTAATGAGACCAGAGCTTTTGTAATAAGGCTATTTTTGGTCTAGGTATTTATAACTATCCCATCCCAAATTGAAAAGAAGGAGCAGTTTGTAAATTTATCCAGTCTTTGCATAAAGTATGTGACTGGAGCTGATGTTAATGAGTTCATTATGGCATCGTATCTAAAACCTTCTCCCCAGCTAAGGAAAAGCAAACAGCAGATACTCAGTGGCCAAAATTTCCACACACTCCAAATCTGAGGGATGATTTCCTTCACCACAAACCCAAACACTGCCAGAGCTGCAGGGACAGGGGGCACACAGAACCTCCTCAGCCAGCACAGAGCACTGTGGGGTTAAACCCCCTGTCAGGGGACACATCCCATTCCAGGCACCCCCTCTCCTAGAACTTGTCTAAAATCACAACAGACACAGGCAAAGCACCCACATCATGGAAAGAAAAGAACTTCCTTCCCCAGGTATGAGAAGGGCTGATGCCACCCTGATCCCACACGTCAAATAGGTTGCTTTTAGCCACATTCCCATTTCAGCCTCTACAGGACCAGGGAGGCTGCAGGAAGAGGCAGGATGGCATCTCCCAGGCAGCTATCAGTAAGACAAGCTCTGCCAGGGGAGGTTTAGGTTGGATATCAGGAAGAAATTCTTTACAGAGAGGGTAATCAGACATTGGAATGGGTTGCCCAGGGAAGTGGTGGATTCTCCATCCCTGGAGGGTTTTAAGATGAGACTGGATGTCTCAGTGCCATGGTCTAGTAACCATAGTCATAGTGGATCAAGGGTTGGACGTGATGATCTCAGAGGTCCTTTCCAACCCGGCTGACTCTATGATTAACAACAAAACCATTACCAAGAGTCAACACGTCCAAGCAGCTTCTGAGGACCCTGTGAAACCCACACAGACCCTCAGAGTCACTCACCACAACAGCAGAACAGACCTTCCACCCAGCATCATGCAGAGATCCAACCCCCCTCCCACTCCTTTTGCCCCCTCTGGCTTTGCCTTGTTTCCCTCAGGGGTGGGATTTGCCACCAGGTGTTGGCAGTGAAGGCAGTGACCACCTGGCCCTTCCCCTCCTGCTTTCCTTGGGTGGTAACAGGGAGAACCTGCCCTGCCTTGCAATCCCACACTGGTTTGGGTGGGAGGGGACTTTAAGGTCCATCCAGTCCCACCCTCTGCAGTGGGTAGGGTCATCTTCTACCGGACCAGGTTGCTTCAAGCCCCATCCAACCTGGTCTTGGACATCCCTCTGGGATTTCAGCATGGAAACATACAGCAAAAATGAGAAGCAAGAGCACTGTTTGGATGTGACTCATGTGAGTGTCACCATGGCCCATGGCAATGAAAGTGGGGGAAGGGTTTTGCTTATGGAAATTGTTCTGCCTTAGGGACAGCTGGAGCAGGGAAAGGATCTTAATTGCCGGAGCTCAGTAAATGACAGAGAAAAAACCTCCAACTTATTTTTTGTTCGGAATGGATTTTTTAAGTGGCCAAGTCATTGTTCCTTTAATTTAACTTTCCTTTATCCAATCTGACAGCTGCCACCATCCAGGAGGTGTGAAAAGCCAGGGGGTGAGCCTGAGTGGGGTGACACTGGTCATGGTGGCTTTGAGGCACAGCATGACATGAGTCTGTGATTGGATGTGCTGGGGTTGGTCCTTTTATAACTTTAGTTTAAAAGGTTTCTTGGCTGTTTGCTGTTTCTTGTCATTTTAACAAACCCTACATTTCTCCAAACTCGATACCAGAGCAGCTCTGGGTATCCCAGGAGTTGGGCAATGCACCCATGGTGGCCTGAACTCACAACAGTCATTCTCCAGGACTGAGAGAAGGCATTTTAGACCTTTATCTGGTCACAGAATTTACCCCTGGAGATCCCCAGTTCACCCTGAGCTTGAGCCAGCGCTCCCAGCCTCCTGAGCCAGTGCTCCGTCTCCTTTCTTCCCAATCCCCATGGCCTGTGTACAGGGATTTTCCCATTTGCTCTGAGCTGCTGCTCAGATTTTCCGCCCTTTCCTCATTTAGTAGCCCTGTCCCCTTATATTTCTGCAAGATATTTGTAATTGGTATACAAATTTTAATTTGTATAAACATTGTAATTTGTATTAAAAAATATAATTTGCATAACAATAACTTCCTCTGGCAAATACTTTGGGTTTTATGTTTTCTGGTTTTGAGGGTTCACTGTAGATCCTGTGTTTCCTTTTGAATTCTTAAAAGGCACAAAAATGGTTAAGGATTTGTAAACTCTTCTCCGTTATTTTCAGAAGTGGAAAATAAATGAAGTGAGTTTCATTTCAGGAGGGTTTTTTTCACATATTCCCCAGGGCAAAATTTTGATGCAGCAGCAGCAGAGTCAGGTTGTCTCAAGCATGAAGAGTATCATGTATACAAATACATATATCAGGTTCTGACATTTGAAATCATCCCAGCAAAAGTCCTCTTAATTTTTTCTGTTCATTAATTCCAAGCTGAAGACACGTGTTATGGCCAAAGGCTGCTGAGTCAGGGGCATGTTCATCTTTTCTACTGTTATCATTATTCCTTTCTGCTTTCCCAAAGCCTGGCTTGTTCTAACTCAGCTCCTTGACTGATGCTGTGCAGTTTGGCACAGTCCTGCTTTAGAGTTCTCTCCAAATTCCTCACTTCTGCAAGTGGGTGTCTTTCATTATCCTGCCATTAATAGTGGATGAACCAACAGCTGCTCCGTGCTAATGAGCCACAGCAAAGAGAGTTCTCTGCAGCTCCAGGCTTGGCACAGTGCCTGGGAACTCAGGGAATCACATACTGGTAGGGCTGGAAGGGACCTGAAAGGTCCTGCCATGGGCAGGGACACCTTCCACTAGACCAGATGGTTCAACCTGTTGAGTTGCAGCAACAATTCCTGCCCTGACGACACATATTTAAGTGGGAAAAGCAGGAATACACTTTGATTACATGCACATTTCCTACTTCAAAAGATAACTGTAGTACTACAACAAAATGAAAGAGCAAGGTTAGATGGAATACTGGGAAGGAATCCTTCCCTGTGAGGGTGGGGAGGCCCTGGCACAGGTTGCCCAGAGAAGCTGTGGCTGCCCCATCCCTGGAAGTGTCCAAGGCCAGG
>NW_016690205.1:6539516-6581888 GCF_001604755.1 Lepidothrix coronata
CCAGGTTGGACAGGGCTTGGAGCAACCTGGGCTAGTGGAAGGTGTCCCTGCCCAGGGCGGGGGTGGGACTGGATGGGTTTTAAGGTCCCTTCCAACCCACTTCTACAATGCTCTGACTTACAATGACTTTTAAACAACCAAGAGATCCAGGCCTCGAGTTTACTTTATCTTAGCTTCAAATCTGTCTGATGGCATCACTTAACAAGAGATTCAAGTGAGGAGTTTTTGGGAGAGAGTGGAAGCATTTGGTGAAATAAATTTTTTGACAATAAACAAAATAATAAATTGGAATGTCTTAGTTAATGTGTTGCAAAATTTGGAATACTGTCTCTTCTTTTTAAATTCAGAAGGTCATAAAATTTGCCAGATAACTTTGAAATGCAAAGAGTAGCAGGTTTATTTCTGCATTTTGTTGAATAAAGCTACATGGAATCACTTTTTTTTTATTTAAATACCATGGGGCACTGTGAGCTGGTGCCCTTGGAATGCAAAGTAGGGAAACACTTAGATTAGAACAATTAGTGCAAAAAACATCTGCATCCCTTGTTAACCATAGGGACTGTCTAGCAAAAGGATTTTTTTTTTTACTGTTAATTGGAATTCATTAAAATAACTTTGCTTCAAAGTAAACATTAAAGCCATTTCTGAGCTTTTTATTTTCATGTTTACCTAGGCAGGTTCCATCTGGTTTAGGCTCCTCTGAACAACAACAACTTGGAGCAAGAGACTGGACTTTTAAAGGAATCACTGCTGGAAGCTTAAAGTATCAGCTGCTCTCAAAGTCAAGCCTCGCTGCTCCCAGGTCATTGCTGTGACCTAAAGTGACACTGTGGGGTCACAGGAAGGCTCCTGCATTGTGAGACCATGTGGGAGCATTATTTTAGGAAGGAATTCTTCCCTGTGAGGGTGGGGAGGCCCTGGCACAGGTTGCCCAGAGAAGCTGAAGCTGCCCCATCCCTGGAAGTGTCCAAGGCCAGGTTGGATGGGGCTTGGAGCAACTTGGGCTAGTGGAAGGTGTCCCTGTCCATGGCAGGGTGTGGGACTGGATGTCCTTTAAGGTTCCTTCCAACCCAAACCATTCTGGGATTCCACGATTCTAAAAAGAACTGTGATGTTCATCCAATCAGTTACACAACAGGATGTTTTTGTAATAGGAGGGTTAGAAATGTTTGAGAGAGCTGCTAACACACAGACACACACAGAGAGAGAGAGAGAGAGAGAGAGAGAGAGAGAGAGAAAGAGAAAGAAACATCTTACTAAAAGGCCTGAATCATCTCAAAGTTCTTTAGGCTGGAGGCACTTCAGGAAATTGTTCATTGTAGATGCAGCTGGAAAGAGCCAAGGGGCTGGAAAGGCCCCGGGGGTGGGTTAAAGGGTGAATGTATCTTTAGGGAACCCCTTCACTTGCTGCAGTGAAACACTGGCAGCTCTGACAGTGCCTGAGGATTCCCACAGTCCAACATGGCCTTATAAAGGCTATTAAGGAGGCATCACTTATTACTATAAAATAAAAACATTCCTGTGGAGACATAAGATGAAGAAGTCCCTTCTCCTGGGTGGCATTTAAGTGTCACACCTCTGATGTTGGCTGTCTGCCCTTCCCAGGCTTTGGAAAGCACAGAGACACACACATGGGAATGTGGAGCTGGGGAATCACTGGTGATGTGACCTCGGTGACTTTACAGTGGTGCCAGTGATGCTCCTGGTGAAAGGATGCTCTCAGTGTCCCTTGATAAGCTGTGCTGGGACAACCAGGGAAGTTTTGTCTCTGTCTTTGCAGTGTTTCACCTGTCACACATCAGGGCTGCACAGAACAAGTCATTTGCAGAGGATGGACCCCATGTCTGCTGCTGCTCCAAACCTGCCTCCTTTTTCCCTGTGCCACCTTCAGGAATCCCAGCGAGGGCTACCCCAAGGCTCAGATGATGCAGGTGAGATTTAAGCAGAAAACAGCTCTCCCAGCTCTCCATCCCTGAGTGCTGGTGACTGAGCCCCTGGAGGCTGCTGCTCCCCTACCTCTGAATGTCAAGGATAAAATTCCACTCTAGAAGGATAAAATCCTCCTGGCTCTGTCCCTGCTCAGCTCCACCCACCTTCCAAACTCCCTCTTGCTCTCCACTCACAGAGATCTCGTTTTCCCACCACTCTGACAATAAGGATATGCTCCCAGCAATCCTTTCCCATCACTGGTGCTGGGATGTGAGCCTTGCAATATTCCTTGCCTTGCAATCTCCACAATGGGCAGGATATGCCATCCCCAGCTTTCCATCAAGCAGCACAAAGCATTTACAGCAGCAGTCCTCACAAAAAGTGCTGAAAAGTGACAAAATATTAGTTCTAATTCCTTTCTGGATGACACATTATAACAAGGGTATTAGCTGAGGTTTCCAATTTTCCTGGTTGCTGTGATTTAGGAAACCAATGTAAAGATTTCCAGACACTGCATATGAATAATTTACCACTTGCTCAATTCATCTTTGAAAAGCTTCCCTATTTTACCAGGATCAAACAAATGTCACACCACCTTGTCACATCCCATCACAAAAGCAAATGAGTAAATTTATCGTTAAAAGACATTTAAAGACAAGTTAATGCCCAGTAAATCTCAGAATATGGATCGGAAGGTGTGAGAGCTGCGAACCTGTGTGTGTATGAGATGCAAACTTCCCATGCCTGGTGGGGTGAAAGACTGTGTGACAAGGGTGGGACTTCTCCCATTACTGCTGATTTAGGCTGAAAATCCAATGAAACTGCTTAACACTGGGCTCTTTAAAATCAGAAGTGTCATTATGAGTTGAAATAAAGGTTTAGAGCCCACTTTTACTTCTTATCTCCAGAAGTGTTGACATTTATGAATAAGGATTTGGGGACGGAAGTATGTCGTTGGCAAGAGGGCATTTCACAGGAGGACCCTGCAGTCAAGGAGAAGCCAAAAAGTCAAGAGCAAGATGAGGGTGAATGGAGACATTTGCTCAGAGGCATTTTAAATAGCACTTTCTCCTGAGAAACGAGGACAGGAAGGGAATTCATACCCAGCAGGCTGGCAGTGGTCAGTTTTATGGAATCACAGGCTGGGTCAGGCTGGAAGAGACCACAGTGGGGCATCTGGTCCCACCTCCCTGCTCAGGCAGGGCCATCCCAGAGCACACGGCACAGGACTGTGTCCAGATGGTTCTGGAATATCCCCAGGGAGGAGACTCCACACCTTCTCTGGACAATCTGTTCAGTGCCGTGTCACTGCACAGCAAAGAGGTTCTTCCTCATGTTCAGGTGGAACTTCCTGGGCATCAGTTCCTGCCCGTTCCTCTTGTCCCATTGCTGGGCCCCACGGAGCAGAGCCTGGTCCATGCTCTGGCCCCTCCCTACAGACACTGACAGACATTGGGGAGGTCCCCTCTCAGTGTCTCCTCTGGAGGCTGAACAGACCCAGCTCCCTCAGCCTTTCCTGGTCAGGGAGATGCTCCAGCCCCTTCAGCATCTCCGCAGCCTCTGCTGGACCCTCTCCAGGAGCTCCCTGTCCCTCCTGTCCCGAGGAGCCCAGACCTGGACACAGCACTGCAGATGTGCCTTCCCAGGGTAGGATGCAGATGTGCCTTCCAGGATCATCTCCCTGACCTGCTGGAAATACTCCTCCTAATGCACCCCAGGAGATATTTGGTGACTGATATTTGATCCATATACACTGGTACAGGATCACTGACATTCAGAGAGGCAAAATCACCTTTTTTGTTCCAGCACAACTTTCCCACCGTGATGATTCAACACTTCACAGTGAAACTCTGGTTGCTGGAAGCCTTCAGAATGGATTTAGTGTTGTATCATTAGAGGGCTCTAATTCAGTGGGAGAGGAGACATTTGAAACATCACCTTGGATTTGCACCTGGTTGTTATTGCTTGAACTCAGAGACAGCCAAGGTTCTCAGGAAATCTGCCTGGGGAGAGGTCTGAGAATGCAGCTGTGGCTGTAAACAGCAAAGCCAGGCACTTCCCAGGGTGTAACAGCCCTTTGCATTCACCAGAGCATCCTACCTGTCATTAATTTTACAATAGCAGGAAATGGAGAAGTAAAACCCTTGCTTGGAGATTAATGCTCGGGAGCTCAGTGCTAAGCATTATTTACCCATAAATAAAATTATACTGTAGTCTCAGAGTCTGCAGTGCTTCCATTACTGCCTTCCCTGCAGCCGGATGGGATCCTGCTCAAACACTCCCACACGGGGCTGGCTGCCTGTGCCTTCCCGATGTTCCCTGGGAAGCAGAGAGAGAGATCTCACTGCAAGGGCTGAGCAGAATTAATTGTGGCTTGTTATTTCTCAGAAAACTGTAGGAATTCGGGAGTGTCTTGGAGGGAGGGGTGTCCTGTCTACCCCGATCCCATCTTGTCCCAACTTGTCCAGCCTTGATGCATTGGCAGAGCAGCACTGACAGGAGGGCAGAGCTGTGTGAGGGTCAGTCTCTTCTCCCAGGTAATAAGGATCAGGACAAGAGGAGACAGTCTCAAGCTGTGCCAGGGGAAGTTTAGGTTGGACACCAGGAAGAATTTCTGGAAAGGGTTGTTAAACAGTAGCACAGCTGCCCAGGGCAGTGGTGGAGTCCCCATCCCTGGAGGGACTTAACAGATGTGTAAATGTGGCACTTGGGGATGTTGAAACCGTGGGCTCTTCGAATTCAAGCACATTCACCTTCATCCTTTGATCTCCTAAAGCCACTTACCCAAAGCTTCTCACCCCGGATTTCCCTCTGTAGGGTTGAGGCTTCTCTGTTCAGTTCAGTTCCAGGGAATCAGGGGATTCAGGGACCTGACCCCATCTCCCTGAATGAAACATTTATAATTTTTACTTTGTACTTAAACTCCTTTAATTCATTATTTCTGCAAGGCTGAAATTTGTTTTAAAATAATAAGTTGAATACATCTGCAGCTGAGAATATTTGGCTGCCAATGCTTACACAGACTATTGAGGGAAGTTTTTTAAAATAACAGCTTTTTCAGACTTCAGCAGCATAATTAAACATATGCTTTTAACAGAGCTCACCTGCGGTGGCACCTGCCTGCAGCAGATTAAACCTCTCAACCATATATTTGAAAGAAAAGCCAACATAGCAAAGAGAATTAGCCCTCCTGCTTGAACCAAGGGCCCTAAACCTGGTTTTAAAGAAACAGAGAACAGCTTTGGGGCTGCAAAATGGAGTGGTGGCAGAAGAGCAGGAGTGTGCTGAAGAAAGAACCAGCAGAGACATCACCAAGGGCTTCTGGAAGATGAGCAGAGAGTAGGTTTAGATACTGGATACTGGAAAAGAATCCTTCCCTGTGAGGGTGGTCAGGCCCTGGCGCAGGTTGCCCAGAAAAGCTGTGGCTGCCCCATCTGTGGAAATGTCCAAGGCCAGATTGGACAGGGCTTGGAGCAACCTGGGCTAGTGGAAGGTGTCCCTGCCCATGGCAGGGGTGGAATGGGGTGGGCTTTGAAATCCCTTCCAACTCAGACCATTCCATGATTCTTTGAATTCAAGGCTTGACTGTGAACCTGCCTATTTTCTTCTGTAAAGGCACAAGTGAGATGGAAGAGGCTATGCCAGAACCCTCTGCCTTGTGCTGTGATTTAGTTGTGCAACAACCCAGCGAGGAGAGAAAGAAATCCTCCCACCACATCACAATAGTGCAGAGTAGAGACATGACAATGAGGATAAACAGGTATTTGGCCAGGAAAAATAGAAGCTCATTTTCCTTATCTTTTTTAAAGTGCCAGCATGAAAAGAAGAACAGAAAGGATGCCCTTTAGAGGAAGCACAGCCCTTTCCTTGCTTTTTAACTGAGGGAGCATCTGCCCTAACAAGGAGGGGAGAATAATGGACTGAGAAACCACAATGTGTTTATTTTCCATTTGTTTGTTTGAAGGATGAAAACAGGTGGATGAAGAATTCTCTCCCTAACCTGTTTAAAAGCTCTGCTCATCCTCTCATCAGTTAACTCCTTTCTGTTCCAGTGAAGGGAAAGAGGCTCCTCTTTCCCTAAACGACTGGGAGCATTAGAATTCCTAATGTATTTTAAGGGAATTTGTAGATAATGTCATAATTTCTTTCTTTCCTCTGAAAAGTTCAAGGTTTTCAGCTAACTCCCTCAGTGTTTTTGTTGGCTGTAACATTCGGATTTGTGAAAGCAGCAGAGAGTGAAGATGTTGAAAAAGCCTCATTCATGCTTTGTACAAATGCTTTAACACAACACAAGGTGTTTTAGAGGAAAACCCTAGTTCTTTTGTCCCAGTTACCTAATTGCAGGTTTCCTTCCCCTTCAGATGCAAAACATCAAAGCCCAAGATCTTGAGTTCTTCCAGCTTTGAATTACATTTAACCCCTTCATATGTCAGATCTGTTTCTCTTGAAAGGGACTGAATGTGCCTTTCATAGAAAATATTTAAGATTTCTAGAGGCTTCATGGGCAGAGCTGTTATTAGTCAGTTGGCAGCAGTGTCACCCTGATGATGGATTATCAGCAGTGAAAGCCCAGCTGGCTGCACACACTTGAAGGATTCGGGTTCCATAAAATTGTGCTGAGAAATTGTCCCTATCGATAGTGAGGCTGGAGTGAGACGGATTCCCAAAGGGACTGGCCTGGACAGCAACAGCCAGAGGTGGGGAAATTTTTGGTAACTGAAACCAAGTCTCCTGCAGCATCTCTAGGTCAAAAGAGCTGCTGGGCTGGACAGCAGGGACCTGTCAATGCTTTCCAGGCCCTAAAGGGCTAAGTCCAAAGGAACAGGATAAAACTAGTCCAAAGCATCTTCCCTCCCCTCTCAACAAACCTTCCTGTTGTTCTTAGGAAGCTCCATGAGGAAACACGTACACGCCCAAAGCCTCCCCTTATACAAGCCTTGACCAGCAAGGATCAGGTTTTGGGGTGGAAGTCACAGGCAGCACTTCAGGGTGAGATCAGACTATAGAAGAATTGTAAAGGGTCAACAAGGGTCAATTGTACAGGCCAACAAGGCCCAGAAGGCTCAAATGGCTTCTCCTGCCTCAGCCAGGAATCCTGGCATTTGTCTCCAACTGCTACATCAACTTCTCACATGTGGAGATGGAACTTGGACAACATTTAGGAGGATGGACATAAGAAGCTCCCTGGCACTGCAGCTCCAAACAGACTTTCCATAGCCCCAGAAATGCTTTGCAAACCCTTTCTTGCCCCTTCCCCATCTGCTTTTCTTCTTCACAGAACTTGTTTTTTATTTCTTGACTCCAAGTTCTGCTTGACCCATAAGCAAAACTCAGATCCTTGACATGGGAAGACAGATTTATCCCAAGCCCTGCTGAAACAAATGGTGACTCTCTTTTAACTCTGCATCTGCTCACCCCATTATTCCTGTGCTGTTCATGCAGAGGGAGCAGTAAATCCACGTTAGCAGTGACTTGCTGTGTCTATGAAGTTTATAAATCATGAAGGGACAGTCCCGTCCTGCATTATTAAAATCTGTTATTACACGCTGGTTCTGAGCTCAGATAAACCCCACCATGCAGCTGTGAGCCATGTGTCATGTTTGTCCGATATAAGAGCTTCTGGTAAGCAAAGAAAAAGGGATATTATAATATCCTGCTAAGAAATCTCGTGTAATATGGAGATGGAGTGGCAGATAATGCAGCCAACTAGAAAACGTTTGCTTGATATGGCTTTGGAAGGAAGAGATAAAGTCGCTGATGGGTGAATCCCGCCCTCCCCTCTGCTGCTTCTCCCTTTAAAGTCACAGGAGAGATTCATGGAGGAGGCTGCAAAGTGCAGAGCAATCCCCCAAAGGAATCATCCAGCACTGCAAAGTATCTTCAGCAGAAATCCTGCCCCAATGCAGTACTGCCATAAAACTTCATTTAGCAGAAGTCCAGAAAAAAAATTCTGTATCTCTTCAGACCCTCTGGTCTTTAGAGCACAATGAATAGACCCATCGAGTGGTTTGGGTTTGAAGGGACCTGAAAGGTCATCTATTGCAAGCCCCTGGCATGGGCAGGGACACCTTCCACTAGCCCAGGTTGCTCCAAGCCCCGTCCAACCTGGCCTTGGACACTTCCAGGGATGGGGCAGCCACAGCTTCTCTGGGCAACCTGCGCCAGGGCCTCACCACCCTCACAGGAAAGAATTACTTTCATGTATCTATACTAAAATTCCCCTCCTTCAGTTTGAAGCCATTCCCTCTTGTCCTGTCCCTTCAGGCCCTTGTCCAAAGTCCCTCTCCAACTCTCCTGGAGCCATTTTAGGCCCTGGAAGGGGCTCTAAGGGTGTCCCCAGAGCCCTCTCTGCTCCAGGCTGGCTGAGGGGCTGCAGTGCCATGATGTTGCCCAGGCCCCAGATAAGGGGTTCCCTCTGAGGTCCCACTCCTCTCATTGCTGACAACACACCCTGAACAGCCCTTCTGATTGTTTGGCAAACACCAACTCTTGTTATCCTGAAGAGAACTGGAGAGCAGAGGAGAAAACAACTCTGTTTCCCTGCGTGCTCCCAGTATCATTTGTGCAGCCTCCTGTTCCCCTCTGTCCTTGTTCCCTTCATCTCCCAGCACAGCAAAGAGGGGAAACCCTTGGAGTTGTCAGTGTGTGCTGAGAAACCACAAAAACTGGCAAAGGGACAAAGGGCCAAGTTTAGTCCTTTAAATTATCATGAGCTCATTTTTAAAGTGTGAAAGGAATGGTAGGCAGCCGGCCAGCTTTCCTTTGGAAATGGGCTTTCCCAGGGAAAGTGTGGAACTGCTGGGGGAGGCTGCTGGCACCTGCTCTACCTGTCCCACTGCCCCCCAGATACCCCACCCTGCACCCACCCAAGGCTGGGAATACCCCTCACCACGAATCAGAGCAATAAACCCTCAGCCAGAAGGAAAACAGCACTTACAATTCCTAGATTTCCAGTGGTTAGAAAACTGGAAAACTGATGTTTTCCTCCCGTTATGGTGTTTGACATGTCAGTCAACAGGGTTTGCACACACTCACACACATAATTGATGCTGGATTTTAAATACAGTGCATGGCACACAATTTACTTACTTCATTTATTCCGTGGTACCTTAAGGCTTTATCCCTGTTTGCCCATTTTTTCCACCCCATGCCTCATTTGCTGGTGACAACAGACAGAGTCATTAGGCCTGCGATGTGCAAGGACGGCTTCCAGCAGCAGCACTCGCAGCTCTGTCTTTGCCCATATGCCCAAAGATTTGTTCAAAACCAGAATTTTTGAGTAATTTATGACTGTTTTTCCCGTGATACAGGTGGTTTGTTGATCTGTTTAATCCAAGTACCCCTGGTCTCACAGAAGAAAATACTTCTCTTTTTTGTGCTGCTCATTTACAGACTCCTCCGAGCACGAGACTGTGCTGCCTATTACCTTAATTGACTGATTTTTTAACAAGTTTCTGTCTATAGAGAACAAAAATAATTTCAAAAATGCTTGATCAGCTTCAAGTTTTCTCATCTTCCCTCTCTCAGGACACCTATTGCTCATTCTTACCTCACTCACCTAAAGGTGACTTTGAAGGTCATATCAGATGAAGTTCAGCTATTTGAGGTTCAGGCAACGAAAAGTGCCAACATTTACACAGGGACACCTCTAATCTGCTCCAAGCAAAAGCCACAATATTTAGATATAAGTTGCCAGTCTCATTATTTCAGAGAATTTTTTTTCTCCTGCTGAAGCCAATAAGGATGCTACTGCTGGTAAAGGGAGAACAAAGTCCAAAGGACACAGTCATACAACTTTTAATCTTCATAATTTTTTTTTTCTAACTACAATAAATCAAAATGAACTCAAACCTTTGCTGTTCCACAAAGGAGAGCCTAGATGCATTCTCAGAAAAGCTCTTTCACTATAATGAGGAGCATAGAATAACCAACCATGACCAGAATCAAACCACGTTAAAATCTGAAAGGAGAAATGACGACTGTGAGTCCTTTCTGAAGCATCAGGACTGGTGCATCAGGACACAGCTAAAGGAAATTAAAAGTTACCCAGGAACCTGCTCAGATAAACAAACTGCATTAGACCCAAACTACAGCCTTTCAGCTGTGCCTCAGAGCTCTTTGAATTTAAGTTCATACATATTACAAGTGCTGCAGAGTCTTTACAGCCTTGGTAGCATGCAAAGCCTCTGGGAAGGAGTTCTTGGCACGGCGTTTATTTCCCATCATGGCCTCATGGCTTGTGTCCCTTTTCCATCCAAGCTTGTTCTGGCCATGCAAGGGGAGGGCACTCCCCATAGGTCCCTGCATTCCCTAAATTCTCTAGGAGCTGGAAAATACAGCTCCACAGGATGAGATCCCACGGTCAGGGACACTGCTGGGTGCTCAGGGAGAGCTGCCTGGCTGCACAGGGACAGGAGTTGGATACCCCATGGACCCCAGAGGGGTGGGAGACCCGTGGTGACCCAGACATGGGGTTACACCAGATTTTGCCTGAAGTCAGAGCCTACAGGCCGTGCCCAGGGGCACAAATTTCACAGACAGAAGAAAAGACATTTTCAATCATTTCTTTTAGGAAACTGCAACAAAATCCCAATGCTGGCATTAAAACACAGCCAAACCTCTCATTTCCCACTTGACAAGAGCTTTATTCTTCAGCTGCTACAAATAATAAAGAAACCGGTGATGTTCCTGCTTTAATATAACTTTTCCTGCACCTGCAATTATTATGCTTCATTTTCCTGTTCCAGTGTGGCAGAGCAGTCAAGGGAAGGCTCTTGGCCAGGTGTGAGAAGTGGGACATGGTGGTGATGGGGATGATTGTGATCGGATTTATTGCTAATACAGTGTCTAAATATTGCCAGAGCAGTATCCAAATAACAAATAATCTATTACAAGGGATTATGGTGTCATCAACTCCTGGTCCCTTCTGGTGAGTCACAAGCTCCACGAGCACCCCTGTCAGTGCCTGAATTGCTCAGAGAAGCCCAGGCCTGGATCAGTTCCCTTTGGCCCAGGTTTGGTCACAGTCTGTGCCTAAAGGGTTATATATCAGCAGGCCTGGCTGGAAACACACAGATTTGCACTTTGGTCTTGCAGAATTCACAATTCAAAAGAAAAAAGCCCCGTGGAGCTACTTCAGGATTTTATCTCTGTATTTGACTGGATCTTGGCACTTTTCACTCCCCCATCCAAAAGCAAGTGTTCCCCATCTTAAGGCTGGAATGTGTCCCTGCCAGGAGGGAGACCCACCCAGGAACTGCCTGCAGCCTGGAGACACCAGTGTGTCCAGTTGGCCCAGTCTCCATCAGTGTTTCATACCCTTTTGTATGCAGATGTGCCCCAAAATCCATCAGCTCCCCCCTCTTTGGAATGCACTAAAGTTGAGAGCATCCAGATAGTTCCTCCTTGAGACAAACCACATTCCCATCAGAGAGTGTGGAAAGCGAGAGGGGGCTGGAGCAGAGCCTGCCTGGAGTATGGTGTCAGCCTTCTTTAGGGTCGTAATTTCCTCTTCCTGGTGAAACCAGGACATCTCCCATTTGGCAACAGGGGGTTTCATGTAAAGCACTCGATGAACCACCTCAGTAGCTCCCAAGAGTGGACCAGACTCTCCTTGATTTGCTCCTGATTTATATCAACATCAAGACAGAATCATACCCAGAGCCTTTACATAAATAGAGGATTTTTTTTCCCAAATAAATACACTTTCAGGAAAGTTTTATCTGTTCTCAGGAGCGATTAACTTTCCTTTAGACCCTTCTGTCTCAAAAATAGCACTTTTAGCATCATCCTTAGCATAGAATGAAGTGAGAACAAAACCTTATGGGAAGACAAATGCTACCCGGGGGAAGAGCCCTTCTGAGATAAACTGCACATTTTCTATCCTTAACAAAATCCTGATCAAGTCTCCTGAGCTGGTCCCTGCCGGGTTCATCACACACACTCTTCGTTGTTATTTCAGAATCTAAGGCCGAAACAGCCCCCAAACAGCTTTTCTGTACAAAAGCAAATCAACCACAGTCCATATACAAAGTGAGACTAATTTACTTGTCCTTAATTAATCACCTTCATTTCCCCCTCCTTAGCCTGAGCCAATGAGGTGTAAATTGCTGGGGCAGATGCACTTTCTGGGCTAAATTCCAAACTAAATGTTCTTCAGAAAGTGAGGAGGCACTTAACACATCCCATTAAATCCACCTCATCCTGAGGGCTTTGGTGACGTTATTTTACCCATATTCTTCCTAATCCGATTTTGGAAGATTTTGTACCCTGAGATCAAAGTCCTGAGCTCAGCAAAGAGCAGAGGTTGATCAGTCAGAGCTTTAGTGGTTCAGGAACACGAACCAAGGCAGCCTGGACCAGCCCTGGCTCTTCAGTTACAAATCCTTTGGAGGGAATTTAATCTGAGATTCCTTTATGTCCCAAACTTCATGTTCATCGAAGTCCAGTTATTTGTGGGTTCCTCAGCAATGAGGAGCACAGTGAGGGCCTCAGATAGACACCAAAGGTAGTTCTGATCCCAAATACCACCCACCATTATCAATTCAAAATCTTGTTCTTGGTATTTGCCAGATTATCACCTTGATTACTGTACAACCTTCACACTGTGTGTGACCAGGGCCATCAGTGAAAGGCAATGGCAGGGAGGGGGTTTCATTTAAATTTCCATGAGACACAGTTTTTTTTATTCCTGGCTTCACCACAAAAGCTCAGTTTGGATATTTTCATTGTCTATCATGGAATCCCAGACTGGTTTAGGTTGGAAGGGACTTTGAAGACCATTCAGTTCCACACCCTTCCTTGGGCAGGGACACCTTCCACTAGACCAGGTTGCTCCAAGCCCCGTCCAACCTGGCCTTGGACACTTCCAGGGATGGGGCAGCCACAGCTTCTCTGGGCAACCTGTGCCAGAGTCTCACCACCCCCAAAGGGAACAGTTTCTTCCCTACATTGAATTCAAACCCACCCTCCTTCACTGAAGGCTGTTCCCCCTTGTCCCATCACTACATGCCCCATGAGCCACTGTGCCCTCCCACCCTCTGGGGATCACTCCCAGTGAGTTTTTTTATTCCCTGACTGTACAAAAGGCAGAGCCCTTCCCTGCAGGGCTGAGTGATTGCCAGTCCCACACTCATTTCCAGGATTATATTTGCAACTGGGATCTCTGGACAGGCAAATGAGGAGCCTGCACGTTTCCCCACATCATTCCCACATCAGTGTTCAATCACACCAGCTACATAAAAACACAGCACAAGGCTGGAGCTGTGGCCCCACAGGGAACCTTTCTGGGTGTGTAACAACTTCATCACAGCCACTGATTTCCAGTGACAGACCTCATGCTGAGGGAAGTTCATATATTGTCGTTAATTGCAAAAAAAAACATACTTAGAAAGTGTAGTCAGGCAAATATTTGGAGTCTGAGGATTTAAGAGAGGCCCATTTGCTGGAAGCATCATTATATTCAGCACTGTGAGATCAATGCCATATATTTGAATTAAACATGCATTAATCCCCCTATAAAGGACTGTAGCCATCCAGTCAATTTTCGGATTGTAAACACAGCTTTTTTTAATACAGTAAAAATAAAGCATTTCTCTTTCAGCCCTAACTCTGATGACGGAACCTGTTTCAAGCACAGCTCTTTAGTTGCCACCATACTGTAATTATTCATCAAACTGACAGAATAAAGATCCTTTTTATCCATCTTCTATTTTATCCAGAAACATTCTGGTTGTTTGAGAGCAACAGCCTCCGACAGTGTCAGGACATTGCTGATGATACTGGCAATAAATAAATACTGGCAATTCTGGCTGGAGGGGAAGGCAGAGCCTTTGCTTGTGCTATACATTACCCACTACTCCTCCTTACAGGGTAAGGAGCATGGTAATATTAAATAATTAATCTTTTAAATGTATGTATTCCCCAGCCTTACAATTCTATAGGTGAGATCCTCATACTCTACAATATTTTAGTTTCAGCAAACTCTCTCTAACTGAGAGTTTCTCTCTTTCTAATTGAGTTTGCAGTGCTGGAAGGGGTTTAACCAGTCCCACCTCAGTGTGGTGGGAGCTGGAGGTCACCCATGGGTGTGAGACCTGTGCTGAACCAACACCACTGGGCCAAAGCAAACCAGAGCTGTAGCTGCATGGAGGGAGTGGCACGGCAGAGGAATGGGGGACTGTACTTACAGCACATGGGTTGGGTTGTTTGCAATTCAGGAAAAGAAATCATTATTGGAGATCTTAGTTCTGTCATTTGGCAGCTGAGCTGTGCTTTCCTTTCGGTAAGGGCAGTAGCCTGGCTTTGAAAATTTACTCTTCTGAAATCAGCAAGGTGTTAAAAAATAAAGTTGGAATGTATTGCCTGGGAAAGCCTGAGGGCAAATAGAATTATGGAATGGTTTGGGTTGGAAGGGACCTTAAAGGTCATCTATTGCAACCCCCTGCCATGGGCAGGGACACCTTCCACTAGCCCAGGTTGCTCCAAGTCCTGGCCTTGGATACTTCCAGGAATGGGGCAGCCGCAGCTTCTCTGGGCAACCTGTGCCAGGGCCAGGCTCATTGTTGTGAGATCATCACAGGCTCCTAATCACAATTCCTTGTTTCATGTGTCACACAGCTGGGTGACAGTGACAACTTTGGCTTCATGGACCACTAAGACATAGAACACCTCTGCTGAACTCAAGGAGCTGAGGACTGTGCTGCTCTGTCCCTCCCCATCATCCTGGAACCTGAAGGAATGAGGAGCTGAGTTTTTGCAGGGACTGGGTGTGACAGCTGATGCAACAAGAAAACAGCCAGTGAAGGCATCAGAATCCATCATCCACAGCACTCATTTCACGGGCCTATAGACCAACCCTCCTGCTACAAAACCATCCATCTCAGTAATTGCAAAATCCATTAAAAACAAGCAGGAGCTGCCACCCAACATGAGCGTTGGTTTTATTTACCTCATATTACAAAGGCAATTTGAAATTACATCCATTTGAATTTTAATGGTGTGAGTGTGGATGGGCTGGAGACAAACAACACAGAATCTGTGTGGGTTATAATCACTGTAATTTGTATGCAAGAAAAAGTTGATGAACTTTAAGCATTTTGTTGTAAGGAGGCTGGACAAACCCTCAGCTGGAGCTCACACTTGCATGACTCATTTTTCATGTTGACCAGATTCACTCCTAGTGTGGAATTCCATGGAAACATTATTCCATAGTCTTCTCCTTATACTGAAACTGAGTTGTGTGTTTTCCTGAGCTCTGCAGGTTTTATAAGCAGCTGCAAATCCCCTCCAATGGCAGCATTTTTGTTCTGCCATTTATCAACCTCTGAAAAAACTTTACAGATATTATTCAACTTACAGGTACTACTGAAATGGTAACATTAAAACTAATAACCATGTATATATAATAACATATATATAACATGTGACATAGCCTTGTTATAAGAACTGATCTTTTTTTGCCCAAAATTTATGTATTTTAAGGATCACGTGGCACTACAGTGATGAGTTTTCCTTGCCATGACTGTGATCTGGCTACGGTAGCAGTAAATGATGCTCACCTAAAATTGGTGCCAAAATTCTGCCAAAAATTTAATCTATTCCTATGTCACAGATTAAAATAATAGAAAAGTATATTCCAAATTGCTATAGTAAAGTTTTAATGTTATGGTGAAATATTGCTATAGAGCAGCTTTAAATGTCAGTACTAAAACAACCACAAAAATTCTGCAGGACCACTCAGAAAAGGTTGGATACCTCAGAGCCAAATGTTTCATGGCAGCTTTTTGTCAGATCACCTGGACTGGGAAGAGTTTAAAAGCAGGACCTCCTTCAGTGTAATGGTTGTCACAGGCTGAGGATTTACAGTGTCATTTATTGAATTTATCGCTGGGCATTGATATTTCCTTTACAGAATTTAGAGCAAGGAAAAGCAAATTTCCTATTTGAAAAACATATCTCCTATTTGAACAGAAGTAGAGAACACATAACCCATTTTCAAATTTAACTGCTCAGTGCAACACAATTACTTATTTGGCTGTGAATTTCAATTTTGAGGTTGTTTCCGAAGCCTGAAACCCCATCGTTTGCATGGGGAGCAGTGAGGGCTGGGGGGTTATGGCATCACTGCAGAGCACACATGTCCTTGGGCAAAACCCTGTGTGTGTGTGTGTGTGTGCACATGTGAGGATGTATCCTAGAGCCCACAGGGAAAGTCTGCCCATGAACACTCACAGATCCGTCCAGGATGGCACAGGAAACTGTCTCTCCTTGGAGAAGCTGACTCTCCTTGGAGAAACCATCTCTCCTTGGAGCACATCTCCAAGGTACTTGAATATCCCTTTGCATCCCAGATGGTTTGGGCCGACACTTTCAGGTGGACTCAAGGATCTAGGATTTCCAGTTCCCATCATTACCCAGGACTGCAGATAAAAATAATAATAGTAATCAATATCAGGCAAAGAGCAGTGAACACTCTGGAGAGCTGGGCTTTGGAAAATATTATGTAGCTGACTCTAATCCCCACCCAAAATTGCACTGTTTATTTGCAGCTGAGCTTGTACCTTGTCCTCACTCCCCTGTAAGGAAACCCTGAAATCTCCCTGTGACCAAATATTGCCAATATCGACCAGCACAGCCAGAAGTGGGGGATATAAAATAAAGCCACCCTGAGCTCAGGCTTTATGAGACACATAAAGGAGCCAAGGAAGAGTTAGATCTCCATCAAATAACTCTTCCCAGGGTGGCTGTGGAGTTCCTGGCCCTGCTGACTCTGCACAGCCCCAAAAGCCCACCCTGGAGGCACCGTGGTGGTGGGAGATTCCTGGCCAACAACTATAAATAAATTTTCCCCTCCTTTGCTGAATTTGTTTGAATTTAATGTTTCCAATCATAATCATATAAGAGTATATACTCTTATAGTTCATGTTTTACAAGCAAACAAAAAAATATCCACACACCTGTTGCACCTGAATTTGTGCAGAGCTGGCAGGGTCAGGATTGGCACAGCCACCCGTGGGCTTGGGCTTGGCAGTGAGAGGTGCAGGAGAAGTCAGGGGGCACTGGGGGGATCCTGTTTGACAGCCTGACAGCACTGCCTACACCTCCTGCTTCTCATGCCATGGAGAGAAGGGAAACAGAGGGAACAGAAGCGTCCTCTGCCACCCAAATCCTCTGGGAAGACGTTTCTCACACCACTAGTTCCAAAGCAGGTTTCACACCATTGACCGTATTTCCAGAATGAGCTTTTCTGCAATTTGCACAGAGGTATATTTTATAGTGTTACACATACAGTAAATCATGGAATCATAGACTGCTTTGCATTGGAAGGTATCTTAAAGCACATCCAGTCCCACCCTGTGCCATGGGCAGGACCTTCCAATGTCCCAGGTTGCTCTAAGCCCCATCCAACCTGGCCTTGGACACTTCCAGGGATGGGGCAGCCACAGCTTCTGGCAACCTGTGCCAGGGCCTCACAGGAAGAATTCCTTCCCCATATCCCATCTAACTCTGCCCTCTAGCAGTGGGAAGCCATTCCCCTTTGTCATGTCCATGATATATGAATAGACTCCATTATATATAAGTAGGCAGATACACTTGAGACAACACCCTTAAAACTAATTCTGTGAGCAGAGTCCCCAGTGCCCCCTCCAACCCCAGAAAACACAGCTGCTCATCCCCCTTTCCCTGTCCCCCAGGCTCCAGGAGTGACATCTGCTCCAGCCAGCTGGGGAATTCAAACATAATTACTGAGCAGGCACGAGGTGCATCTGTTATTAACATATTGATTAATTGTATTCAAAGGATACCAAGTGACATTGAAAACTTCAATGGCTTTGTTTCCAGCACAAACCAAAAATAAACTGCAACCCCTCCCAAATCCCCCCTGTGCACTGTAGACTTTAGACTGTAAAACTTGGGAGGGTTTTTTATGGAAGTGTTGTTTTAAAGCTCTGCTGTAATACTGGAATCAGAGTTCCATTTTCTGAATTGCAGCACCACTGAGGGATGTGGTTTCTCCACAAAACATTCCCTTCCTGGGGCTCTGCTCTCCCTGTGGCACTCAGGACATGGCATTGTGCCAGCTGGCACTGACAGAGTAAAGTAGAGACCAGCCCTGTGCTAATGTGACCACAAATATCCCCAGCTCCTCCTCTGGCTCCACAGGGACCAATCTCCACCCAGGCCTAGGACACAAACACAGGTTTGGCATTGCTGAATTTCCCAGCACTATTCCAAACTTCCATGTCCCACACTGGATTTGAAACCCGAAATTTTTCATTCTGATCTTGTTATTTTCATTTCCAACCCTCTCATCCCGACAAGGATCTCCTTCCCTGCCTGCTGACACATGCCATGCATTTCAGAGGGTTTTGGATAGATATCAGACTCTTCCTGAGTCCTCTTGTGGGTGAACAGGAGTTTAGGGAGGAGGAAAAGTACTCCTCACCCACATAGGCTTGCAGCTTTTTAGCCCTGAACTTGGTCCCAAGGAAGAATTCGCAGGGATGGAGGGGAACAGTCATAGGGAGGGTTTCAGCAGCTCGAGGAGACCAGGGAAGGTGAGACCTGGCTCTGACTCAGCCCGTGAGAGCAGCACCTGACAATGGGCTGGACACAAAACATTGAGCTTTGGGGGCTTGTCAAAGTCCTGTGTTTTGTAAAGTAATGCTGGGGCTGTGCTGAGCAACAGCTCTCTGGAAAAATTCCCTGCTCAGGGAAACTCCTCCAGTGCATCCTTCCAGGAATTGCTTTGTTTCTGACATTCAAACTCGTAGGTGAGATATGGTCACTTAAGGCATGAGAGTTCAAAGCTGCTGGCAGGAGTTTCACTCAATGGCCCATTGATGCAGTGCCAGATTAGTCCATCCTATTCATTAACTCACTGTCTGTTCCAGGTACCTCTGTCTTAAACCTTCTCAGGGGAAGCTCTTTGAAGTATTTTTCTGAAAGCCAGGACAAGGAAAGATTTCAGCTCCATATTCACAGAAACAGGGGAGGGTTTAAGTTGAAAGAGCCCTCTGAGACCACTGAGTTCAGCCATTCCCCCTGCACCACCAATGCACCACTAATCCATGTCCCCAAGTGCCACATCCACCCTGCAAAGCCAGCTCCACTCTGCGCTGAGCCTGGACAGCCAGAGCTGTGCCTGTGCATGGACAGACAGGCAGTCAAAAAGGCAGAATGTGTAGGAAGCCAGGGAGTGTCCAGCCTGGAACCATCAGCTCAAAACAAATTGCTTTGGATTCAAACACATTTTGAATCTCTTTTCCCCACAGTGCCTGTTCCTCAGCCCTGTGCATGGAGACACCACTGAACACACGACAGAGGAGCAACACAAATCAGGCAGGCTCCTGAAACCAGCAGAAGAGGCTCTTCTCAAGGCAATTTGCCATCAAGAGAGACAGCATGAAATAGCAGAAAATCAGGAGGCATGTTCTCATGACATTTTCAGCTCAAGAGGTTCAGAGCACGTGGATACCTGGGAAAGCTTTTCGGGTTCTGCATGAAAAACAAACCAAAGCTTTGAGAAGCAGGTTAAAGCACCATCACAAAGCCATCTAACTGAACAAAGCCATCTTTCCTTACTGAAGGGGGTTTGTTTTCAGGTTCCTGGCACTCATTCAGAGTCAGCAGGGCTGGGGTGGGCTTGAGACCATGCCCCAAGGCCCACCACCAGCTGGTTCATCCTCTGTGGAACCAGACTTCCAGATGTTACCCAGTGGAGGGACTGTAAGGAAGAACTCCTCATTGAAACAAGGGAAGCTTAATTTCAGAGAATTAAAAAGGGACTATCATGGACTAAAAGGTAGAGGGAATGTGAAGTGCAATCAATACTGCAGCTGAAAGCTGGTGATGGCTGGAGAGACAAGGCTGGGGAGAGCATGGAATCACAGAATCCCAGAATCAGTGAGGTTGGAAAAGACCTCTGGGATCAGTAAGTCCAACCTGTGACCGATCCCCACCTTGTCACCCAGCCCAGAGCCCTGAGTGCCATGTGCCAAGGTGGGATCAGTCACAGATTGGATTCAATGGTCTGAGAGGGCTTTTCCAACCTCAGTGATTTTGTGATTTTCCTCTCCCAGGCAGATTAACCTATACAGACTGAATCAGTAAGTGATTTTTTTTAAAACCCCCCATATTTTCTGGGGAAAATCAACATTTTTTTTTGCATATTCTTATTGTTTTTCTAGGGGATTGCTGAAAATTGGAAGCTAGTAGGAAAATAATCAGTATCTGTGAAGGTATTTATGTACCTAACACTTCTTTGATGAGCTGGATTTCAGCACAGAGAGGTCCAACTTCACAGCTGTGTTTAGTGACTTGTTTATTAGCAAAGAAAAAACAATCCTGTTATTCTTGTGCCTTCTCCTACATGTGGTCCCAGCACTCTGAGTCGAGATCTGAGATATTTATTATACTTGGGTAAGTTTCTAAATATAAGTTACTGCCCTTATCAGAACTGGGGCGATGTTTGGAAATTCAACCAGAAGTCTTTGTTTGCATAAAAATCTGTTCTAACTTTAATAAAGTCCTGTGCCTTTTATATCTAATTTTGGATGCCTTAGTCAATGAGTTTCCTCATGGATGTTTGAGGAACCAAATCCCTGTGGCATATTTTTTAGGAATCTGTTTCAAAACAGAGACTAGAAGAGAAGAATCTTTGTAATGAAACTTCATTATATGACCAATAACACAACTGTTAATTGGAAGCCTGGAACAACCCAGCCTGTGCCACAAAATAATGCAAGAAATTATGTAATCAAAGATACAGTAAAGGAAACACCCCCATGTTGACAAGGAGAAGGTACATTTGATTTATGCTCCATTGAACCTTCAGGGTGACCCATGAAGGAGGTTTGGCTGCACCATCCCTAGAAGTGTCCAGGGCCAGGTTGGACAGGGCTTGGAGCAACCTGGAATAGTGGGAGGTGTCCCTGCCCATGGCAGGGGGTGGAACTGGATGGTCTTCAAGGCCCCTTCCAACTCAAAGGACCCTGTGATTCCATGATTCTCAGTCTCACCGGGAATGTGACGCAGTCCTACACCTGCTGTAGAGAAATAGTGGTGGTTCTGAAGTCCACAGACTGACTCACCTAAAACATTCCCTTTCCCTTCAGGTACAGGTTATTTTTAGGAGCATTACTCACTGGCAGTGTTGGTGGTACATCTGAAACAAGTAAGCCTTTTAAGTACAGAACAAAGTATTTCAGAATCCTTGCCACATTTTCCTACTTTTAAGGCAATAGTTAATTAATTCACAAGTGCTCAGAAGCAAAACTTGACGATGACAAAAATTCAAAGCTAAATTCACGATGTTAGGGGGCATCAGGTAATGTGGAGCACAGCTTCCCTTGGAATTTCCAGGCTATAAAATGATCTCAGTAAATGTGGCTCAAGGGAGCAGTTTTAGGGTCTCCTGTCCCCCCACTCCTCCCATGGTGATGATCACTCATGGGTTCCACTTTCCTGTTTAGGGGCAGCATCCCCCTGAAGCTTTTCATAGTGGGTGGTGTTGGATCTAATTTACATCATTTAGAGACAGCAAGGGAGGCCCCCAGGGGTGGCCTCACATCTGTGATTGATGCAGTTATTGCCTCTTGGGTGAAGAGACATCACAAAATTCTCTAAACTGACTGTTCTTTGAAATACCCTAAAAATGCATTGAAAATATCCTAAAAAGTCTTTGAAACATCCTAATAAATGTAGTGAAATACCCTAATAACTGCAGTGAAATAAATAAATGCAGTGAAATACCCTAAAAAATGGATTGAAATACTGTAATAAATGCATTTAAATGCCCCAATAAATGCAGTGAAATACCCTAATAACTACAGTGAAATAAATAAATGCAGGAAAATACCCTAATAAATGCAATATTCAAGTCCAGCTCTCCAGGCAAAAGCAACTTCCCACTTCCAGCTCAGCAAGGGAAAATTGTGTTGGATGAGGCATCCTGGAGCTGAAGGACTGTATTTTACACTTCTTTCTTGTGCTTCTTTGAGTATCCAACAGAGTGAAACGCAGGAATAATTAATTTCAAAGTGAGAAGAGGAAGAAAGAAGTAGCAGGTTTTGAGCAGGTGAGAAATAACATCCAGAAAAAGTCAGGCAGGAAATCCTGGGATCCATTGCCTTAAAATCAGTGACTGAGAATGATTTTAAACATTTTTGTCAACAATAAACTAGGGAGGAGTTGGTAAGTCAGCCTCTTCTCCCAGGAACCAGCAAAAAGAGAATGGGAAATGGCCTCAAGCTGCACCAGGGGAGGTTCAGGTTGGATATTACGGAAAATTTATTCACAGAAAGGGTGTTCAGGCATTGGAAGGGGCTGGCCAGGGAGGTGGTGGAATCCTCATCCCTGGAGGTGTTCAAGGAATGACTGGATGTGGCACTCAGTGCTCTGGGCTGGGTGACAAGGTGGGGATCGGGCACAGGGTGGACTCGGTGGTCTGGGAGGGCTTTCCCAACCTCAGTGATTCTGTGATTCCATGAAATTCCCACTGTTGAGGTTTGGAGATGATGCTAAGGCTGAAGAAAAGGCAAATCCAGCTGAGGACAGACCTCACTCCTGGGCTCAGCACCACCCACGCTGGGCACTTCTCAGTGTGCCCGGGGACAGTCAGGATGTGTTTTAGCGGTGATTAAAGGTGGCACTGACAGGTTGGGAAGCCCATAATGGAGAAAACAATCCCAAAGTTTGGTTAAGTTCCCATTACAGGGCTGTGTGAGGACAGGAGGGCTGCAACCAAAAAAGAAAAGAAACAGTAGAACAAAAGCAGGACTTTGTGCTCTGAGTGCGGTTCCAGCAGCTGGTTCGGTGAATGTCCCTGCAATGAAAAGCCTCCACACACCCCCCACCTTCATTAGAGCTGCTATTTATAGTATCTGAGGCTACACTTCCACTTTCAACTGTTTCAGACACAAATAAGAGAAAATTTCCAACTCAAAAGGATAATCTCCTGCCAGAAAGAGAACAGCAAGTGCACTGAATACTTTAAAAGCTTTGGAGATATAAAGATTTATTGTATTTCCCTACAAGCCAGAAGCTTTGATTAAAGGTTAAAAATAGAAAATAGGGATGGAATTAAGTTGTAAAAGATCCCCCTCAAATAATAATTTTTATACTGTTGCTATGGCTTGAAATGGTTTCTTGGTATGTCTCATTTTTCCTCTTAAAATTGATCGGGATTCATTTTTGAATAAACTCATTTGGACTTATTTTTCAAATTCAGGACAGAATTTGTAAAAAGCAGGAGGGTTTCATAATATTACCTAGAATCATAAAATCACAGAATGGTTTGGGTTGGAAGGGACCTTAAAACTCACCCAATCCCACCACCCCTGCCATGGGCAGGGACACCTTTCACTAGACTAGGTTGCTCCAAGCCCTGTCCAACCTGGCCTTGGACAATTCCAGGGATGGAGAAGCCACAGCTTCTCTGGGCAACCTGTGCCAGGGCCTCACCACCCTCCCAGGAAGCAGTTCTTTCCCAATATCCCACCTAACCCTGCCCTCTGGCAGTGGGAAGCCATTCCCCCTTGTCCTGTCACTCCAGGCTCTTGTATATAGTCTCTCTCCATCTTTCCTGTCAGCTCCTTCAGGCACTGTAAGGCCACAATCAAGTCACCCCAAAGCTTCTCTTCTCCAGGCTGAACAATCCCAATTCTCTCAGCCTTTCCTCCCAGCAGAGCTGCTCCATCCCTCTGATCATCTTGGTGCCTCCCCTGGACTCGCTCCAGCAGTTCCATGTCCTTCCTGTGCTGGGTCCCAGAGCTGGAGGCAGCTCTGCAGGTGGGGTCTCACCTGAGGGGGCAGAGGGGCAGAATCCCCCCTCCCCTGCTCCCCACGCTGTGGGATCAGCCCAGGACTCTGTTCACTTTCTGGTCTGTGAGTGCACATGTCCACCCCCTCATTCACCCCCAAGTCCTGCTGGGCAGGGCTGCTCTGGTCCCCACATCCCTAGGGATGCTCAGCCACTCCCCCTGGGTTGGGGGTACATTCCATATCCAACTGTCACAGCTCCTCAGCACAGTGACACCCAGATCATGCCCTCACAGAAAGTCCTTCCTGACCAGGTCAGGAGACACATGAGCTCAGTGACACTGAGTAAAAAATCAGCTTTTCTCACCTCAGAGGTGTTTCACACTTCTAACACATCCTTGGATGTGCCAGGACAGAAAATACAGAAATCCAAATTGTTTAAAGGTAATTTGATATTCGTTGCTATTTGGGTGACATGATTAGGAATTAGATCTGAGGGCAATTGGAAAACAGAAAGTTTTTAACAAGTGCCCTCAGTTTCTGTTAGAAAGTTAGAAAATGTCCAAACTGCAGAATTCCAGCAAGTACTGCCTAAAGTCAGAGGGAAAATTAAATGTGGGGGGAAACAGTGAAAGCAAGAGGAGACCAACAGGCATTTTTGGAAAACGGTGCTTGAGAATTCCAGATTGGTTTGGATAGGAAGGAACCCTAAATCTCATCTTGTTCCAACCCCTGCCATGAGCGGGGACACCTTCCACTAGTCCAGGTTGCTCCAAGCCCCATCCAACCTGGAGGTACAGGAAAGCCATCCCTGAGAGAGAAGGTGTGTGTAACTCTCCCAGTTTGGGCAGTGATGCTACAAGCACAGCACCTTCATTTTCTCAGTATCTTCCACACATTTTTTTCATTAGTGTTGGCTGGATTTGCAGTTTTGCAATAATTGGAAATGTGATTCTGGGAGTGATAAAAGTTAAAATGCACAGGCCCTGCCTAAACACACACATCCATAGATTGTGCTGGTTAGGTTTAAATCAAATGACACAGTTCTGCTATTCACCAAGGAAATTGGGTGCGTTATCTTGCTGCAGCACCGAGTTTTGTTGCAAAGCCATCCTTAAACAACAGTGTTAAAGGAATGGGGGAATTTAATAGACCTGAACACAAGGAGATAAAATGGGTTTCTCCTCCCCAGAGTCCCAGAAGGCACCGCAGTTCCTCGCCCCTCCCCTCAGTGCTGGTGTCTCTCTACACTCAGGTGAATTCCCAAGAGGGAGATTCAGGTTGGATATGAGGGAAAAATTCTTCACTGAAAGAGTGGTCAGGCATTGGGAGGGGCTGCCCAGGGCAGTGGTGGAGTCACCATCCCTGGAGGTGTTCAAAAAATGAGCAGACATGGGAATTTGTGATATGATTTAGCAGCCATGATGGGATTTGCTTGAAGGTTGGACTTGATGATTTTGGAGGTCTTTTCCAATTTTGACAATTCCATGATTCCATGAATCTGTTCGCCCAGCCTTGGTTTGGGGCACTTAAGCAGACACTCAAGACCCTGTTTGTGTGCACAACACACCTCAAAGACAGGCAGTCACCGTGCACATCTCAACCTCTGCACACAGAGCTCATTTCTCTGTGATCCCATGGCTGCTGAATAAACAGGTATCAAACCTGTGGATGATCTGAGGGCAGCATTGGAGTGGGGAGCTGGTGCTGAATCCAGGGAAAGTCTGGAGGATCCACACGTGGATCTGCCATCAGAGAGCAGTGCACCCAAAAGCTGCTAACACAGCCTCTTTTCTGCTCAAGTGAGCAAAATATCCTCATAGGAGAAGTTTGTTAGCTCAAAAATAGCAAATTTTTATGCATGATGTAATTCTCTTGAAGCTTCACCGAGCCCAAATTGCCTGACCTTTTGATCTTTGGAAACAAATGAACAGCCCCAAGGAAGCTTGGAAGGGCTGCACCCTCAGTGCAGGAGCACAGGGAGCCTGAGAGGCTAAGGAAATAGAGCTTTATTTGTATTTTCATGTTCAGGGACCAGGAGTTGGGAAAAACACAGGTAGTAAAACATACTTTAAATTTTGATCAAAAAAACCACCTCCAAAACATTTACACAAAGGTTCCAAGAGGTGCTGTCTTTGCAAACACTGCCAGCAGGGCTGGATGGGGCAGCTCCTGGGGCTGGAGCCATTTCACCCAGAAAGCTGTTCCTGTAAAACATTGAGGGTTTATTTCGAGTCATAGAACATCCTGAGCTGCAAGGGACCCACCAGGATCATCCAGTCCAGCTCTTAGCCCTGCACAGGACACCCCAGCAATCCCACCCTGTCCCTGAGAGCGTTGTCCAAACATTCCTTGAGCTCTGGCAGCCTTAGGGCCATGACCACTGCCCTGGGGAGCCTGTTCAGTGCCCCAGAACCCTCTGGGGGAAGAATCTTTTCCTGAGATCCACCCTAACCCTGCCCTAGCACAGCTCCAGGTGTTCCTTGTGTCCTGTCACTGCTGACGCAGAGCAGAGGTCAGAGCTGCTCCTCAGGAGGAAGCTGCAGACCCCAATGGGGTCTACTTAAAGCTCTAAGAGGGAGCCAAGCCTTGATGGACAGGCTTGGAAAAGTCATTAAGGTATAGAAGATGGGCTCAAAAAGTCCATGAGTGGCCACTAAAGGAAGTGTCAGTGAAATGATGAAGAGCCCGGTGGGTTTTCAGGCAGAGTAACCACAGTGGTGCACCTGAACAACTGTGAATTGGCCATAATTAATTGGATGTGTCCCAAATGGCAACTCTCCTCCATTCTGCAAGGTGGGAAATTCGTGTGAATTTTGTTCAGCCATTAATCAAGACAGGGAGCTGTGTGGAGAGGGTTTTTTTAGCCATCACATCCACCTTCATGAGCTATCTAATAAGGTAATTCTGCTTCCAGAGTGATGATATGTGAGGCTCTCTCTCCTTCTCAGGGGATTTCCTTGAAAAGGGAGTTGTTGTGCAAGTGCTCCTGCTTCTTCTCCAAACCTACCTATTTCAAGGTTGTTATTTGACATTTAATACTTATTGGCACCTATTTTCTTCTTATACATTTGAATTAGTTCTAGATATAAAGGAAGTGGAAATGAAAATTATGGTTTTGTCCAGTCAGATCTCAGAAGCACCTGAAATGTAACTCAGGTTGTTTCTGCAAAGTTGAGGTTTACATTTTGAAGTGGTAAGTGTTGGGAAAGGTATTAATCTGAGCCCAAACCCTATCCAACTGGATCTTTTTTCCCACCGAACTTGGAAAAGGGAGTAAAACTCAAAACATTTTAACAGAATCCAAACTGAAAGCGTATAAAAGTAATTAATGTCTTTCAAAAATTCCCAGGGAGCAGCTCCCCCACAAGAGCAGTAACAAATATCACAGTTTTTCTCCTATCCAAGGCTTCCCAACAATGGCTTTATGGATCAAAACTACCCAAGAATGAATGTAGGAGCCCAAATTAGTAATGGAATGATGCACAAGTCATCACATAAGAGTATGGGAGGCACAGGTTCAACGTGAAATCTGGAGACCATCAGGGTTAGTCATTCTTTCCATGAGACGTCTGGTCCATCCCAAAGTGGAAAACCCAAGTTATCTGGCTACACAAACCTGTTTTACCCCAACATACTCACTTAGAAAGGCAAAGCAAAGTGGGATTATTAAATCAGCCTTTTGTGATGCTGCTGTCCAACCACTGGCTCTGGCACATCAAACCTGGAGAAAGAATTTCCTCCATTTATGTGGATGGACCCAGAAAAAGGAGGGATGAAGAGAAAAATAAACTCGTCTGAGACCATAAAAAATCACAGGGAGAGCAAATACAAAAGAAAATGTTCCCTCCTTCTCACAATCGTTCTCCTTTTCCTCCCTCACACACACATAGAGCTTTTAAAAATTAGCCAAGGCACTTTGGTGCTTATTGCTAGATTCTCCTTAGTGTTATTTAAATTATAAATAGGGTTACTGAACTTGAAGTACTAAAATTAGTACAAGCAATGCATGTCCAGCTTGGAAATTCTAAAGTTAATTTTAAACATTGCTTTCAGAAATAGGCTGCCTTGTCCTGGCAGATCTATGTTGGCCATATTGGGAAGAGAACTATCAATATTTTAATAAATTTTACATGCAAGTAAGCTGAAATTATCATTATATCAATTCAGTAGCAAAAGCTCTAGTAAGAACTGGTCGAAATGACCAATAAATTGATAAATCTGCAGAACAATGGGGGGAAAAAAATTGAAAATGGAAAATTGGATGTCATTTGCTGTCTCCTGTTGTCCTATTTTAATTTGCTAGAATTCTTCTCCAGCAGGAGGAATTGTGTGTATTTTCCAGTCACCAAAGCATCAAGCAGCACATTGTCAGCCCTGCTTTGGCCTCAGTCCCTCCTCTGGGGCCACAGCTTGGAGTCACAGCTCCCTCTTCCATCCCAGAAAGCTTCTGCTCTTCTCACCCCACCCTCTGCTTATGCTCCTCTCCAGCAGCTCCAGAGCAGTTTTCCCCCCAGCCCCTGGACAAGGGAGCAGTTCTGGTCTATAAATATTGATGGTTTATCTCCGAGCTGGGCTTTCTCCAAGGCAGCATCTGCTGCCTTTGGGGCTGTGCAGCTCGTGCAGATGCATTTGTGGGGATGTCAACCCTCCCATTCCTGCAGAACTGAAGGTAAAGAATAAAGCCAATGCTCAGAGATTTCTGTAGGTCTGTGAGATCAGAATTTCTCTGAGCTTTAAACCCTGTCGATTCAATGACAGCCAGAGCTGAAATCACCCAGAGAAACCTCTCTTCTGGGCTTCTCTTCACAGAGGCAGTTCAGTAGTTGAATTGTGCCTCCATGATGCCCAGACCTGCTGCTACAGCCTCTTTTTCTCCTGTTCCATGGAAATAGGTGCTAATCTTTGACCTGGCACCAGGTCTTGCACCTCAGGTCCAGCAGGATCTGAGAAAGTTCCTCCAGGACGACCATAGGCTTAGGCTGCTCTCCAGAGGGGAGGGACAGTGGGCTGCAGGGCAGAGCTGAGCTCCTTTCAACAGGCAGGGATGCAGAGAGTGACATTTCCCAGAGCTAAAACAGCTGGCTTGGCTTGGTAGAATTAATCAGACACATTCCTCCTCACAAATCCAGGGAGTAAATGATAAGGTGCTCCTACTTGAACTCACATCCAGGACTGTTTCACTGCAGATGCTCAGCTTTCAGTGCCAGTCACAGAAATGCAATGTGAGAGATTTCCTGTTAGATCAAACAGTTCAGTTTTTCCCTTAAAAAAAGAGACATTATTCAGTTTAAATGTTATTGTGAATAACAGCCCTGGTTCACACAGATCTGTAAGTGCTCGAGGAGTTGAAAGGGCTTCACTGCACAGAGAAGAGAGGAAGTGATATGTGACCCTGAAAATATTGGTTTGAAAAGTGATTTTCTAATTCTTTGTTAGAACTCACAGACTCACAAATTGGTTTGGGTTGGAAGGGACATTAAAGCCCGCCCAGTCCCACCCCTGCTATGGGCAGGGACACCTTCCACTAGACCAGGTTGCTCCAAGCCCCGGCCAACCTGGCCTTGGACACTTCCAGGGATGGGGCAGCCACAGCTTCTCTGGGCAACCTGTGCCAGGGCCTCCCCACCCTCACAGGGAAGAATTTCTTCAAAATATCCCATCTAACCCTGCCCTCTGGCACTGGGAAGCCATTCCCCCTTGTCCTGTTCCTCCATCCCTTACCCAAAGTCCCTCCCCAGCTCTCCTGGAGCCCCTTTAAGCACCGGAAGGGGCTTTAAGGTCTCCCTGGAGCCTTCTTTTCTCCAGGTGAACACCCCCATCTCTTCCATCCTGGCTCCAGAGTAGTGGGGCTCCAGCCCTCAGAGCATCTCCACGGGCTCCTCTGGGCTTGCTCCAGCAGCTCCACATCCTTCTCGTGTTTGGGGCCCCAGAGCTGGAGGCAGAAGCAGAGATAGGTGTCCAGGTTTACAAAGCCACTTGAAAGCCCATCAGGAGCCCAACGAGGCGATAGCCCTGGATCCGTCTACCCACCCACGGCCTGACAGGGCTGTGGCCATTTCTCCAGTCCCTCCCGTGTCCAGGCACTGGTTGTGCAGCCTCCACATGCTGTGTGGGAGGAAGAGTGGGAAGGAGCGTGGGCACACTGGTCCCCTTGGATTCCCTTCTCCTCTCCAAACATTCAGCTGTTTTCCTTGCAAAATGCAAACTGTGCATTAGAGAGGCGGCATCAAGCTGTTAAAAGAAAGACGGGTAAAAAAACCCACAGAAAAACAGCATAAATTAGAAGCATTGAGAGTTTAAATTTCTTTATGCGTGTTGTTAATGCAATTTTTGCACTTCTTTCTGTCTAAGAAGATTGAAACTTCCACTAGTATGGTATTGGCATAATACAATCAAATCCAACTACTTCAACAAACCGTTGCCATAGAAGACTTAAAAGCAGAAAATTAATGTGCTTTGATGTGTTGTAATTGCAGTTGACAGTGGGGGATGTGGAGAATTAAAAAAAAAAAAAATCCACTTTTTTAAAAATTCTAAAACTCCACTTTTTCCTCACCTGAATATGGTTTTGAGGCAAAAAGTGGGACCATATAAAAAAATTCCTTAGTGGTTCCCAGTTCAGCTGCTCCTCTTTGTATTTCTGGATAACTCCCAAGTTTGCTTAACTAAGAATAGGAATGAGGCTGGAAAATGGAAGATGTGGCAGCAAGGGTTGGACTTGATGATCTCTGAGGTCTTTTCCAACCCAATTGATTCTATGATTCTATGAAAAAGGCAACTTGTAGCAGGTTGCAGCAATGAGGTCTATTCTCCCAGGTAGCTCAGATTTTTGTGAACCAGCAATATTTTAAAGACTATTAGCACAGTTAGATTTGTTGATTAAAGACAAGGTTTAATATAATATTTAGAAATACTGTAGTGCGTAAATTAATAAAAATAAAAATAAGATTTCCTAGGTTGGACATCTCTGTTTTCCAGAGTTACCCAAGGTGTGTTATGCTCATGGTTTGGTCTTCTAACACTGTTTGTACAAGTTAAATTGCAAATAAATTACAGATAATTACTGATAAAATCCTCTTGCTTGGCACAGAGGGAACCCAAACTGAGGTGAGCTGACAAGTTGGGAGAGCTGGGGGTGTTCACCTGGAGAAGAGAAGGCTCCAAGGAGACCTTAGAGCCCCTTCCAGTGCATAAACGGGCTGCAAGAGAGCTGGAGAGGGACTTTGGACAAGGCATGGAGGGATAGAATAAGGGGGAATGGCTTCCCACTGCCAGAGGGCAGGGAGAGATGGAATATTGGGAAAGAATTGTTCCCTGTGAGGGTGGTGAGGCCCTGGCACAGGTTGTCCAGAGAAGCTGTGGCTGCCCCATCCCTGGAAGTGTCCAAGACCAGGTTGGCCGGGGCTTGGAGCAACCCGGGCTAGTGGAAGGTGTCCCTGCCCATGGCAGGGAGTGGAATGAGGTGATCTTTCAGTCCCTTCTGACCAAAACCATTCTGTGATTCTGTCCCTCCTGCAGACCTCATGTTCACTCCCTGTGAAAGCAGGGACAGCAGGACCCAAGAGAGCCCTGAGCACCCACAGGGGCAACAAAGCCCTGAAGCACTTGGGGTCACCACAGTTCAGCAGATTAATTGGCAGTGGTTCTGCTTTACCACTTCTCCAAAGATAAGTTAGAAACAAATTCAATAAAACTTGCGATAAGCTGATTCCACGCTGCACTACAAACAAAGTCTGCAACAGTCTAATCCTCTTACACAAGGGGATGGACTCCTAAAGTCATTATTTAATAAGATTAAATACTGCAGGTCATAAAATTTAATTTATACAACTGTCATGGTTTAAAAACTACGTGTCTACAGAGGGGGAGAAATTTCTTCTCTGGGGAGAGGAGAAAGGAAGCACAAGCCGTGGCTGCCCCATCCCTGGAAGTGTCCAAGGCCAGGTTGGCCGGGGCTTGGAGCAACCTGGGATAGTGGAAGATGTCCCTGCCCATGGCAGGGGATGGGACAGGATGAGCTTTAAGGTCCCTCCCAGCCCAAATCACTCAGAGGTTCTGGGATTCTTATTCTACCTGAGAAAGGAATCAGCTCCCTGATTTTATGTGCAAACAAGGATCCAACAGCTCTGTGCATCTACACAGTTACACCAATAACGGGGGTGTCTTGCCCACCCTTCCCTCCTGCTCCTCCCATAAAGCAGCCAGGAGGGATCTGCTGTGGGCACCTGCAGTCGGAAATTCAGAGCAGGTGCTATAAATACCCACAGAAATTTCCCTCGGTTCCTCAGAAAGATAAACTAGAGGAAAAAGGGTTTGATCTGGAAAAAATGCACAGCACATAGGAAGGTCAAGGTCTGCTAAAAACTAGAATTAAGAAAAAAAAAATCACATTTTTGCACATGTGATACAAAGAGGTGATAGGAATAAAAACCTTTTTAGTTCCAGAAGAGCTGGGAAAACACAAAGCAGGGTATTGAGGGCTGGAATAAGGTACAGGAGGATGCAACAGTGGGAAATTGAGAAGGAAAACATGGGCAGTTGTGGGGAAAGCCAGACAGAAATCCCTGTGTAGAGGTAAGGGCACAGAACACTGGAATTCGATTCCCAGGGAATTAAGACTAAAAGCAAACAAAAAAAAAATAATCTATCAGCAGGAAGAGAAAGACCAAGAAAACACTTGCCGAAGTGTTTTGGGAAAGAAAACCTAAAAAAATCAGAGCAAAATCAGCTTTGGGCCACAGAAATCAGTGGTTCAGGGCATGATAAACTCAGCTGGGGGGATCCAGTTTGATGTCTCTGCTCTGAAACAGGAGGTCTCACCTCTAGTTTGCAGCCCTGGGTCAGTAACAACAGCTCCTCATTTTGAGCAGAAACTACATCCTGAAGCTGGAATGTGACTAGAGCTGCACCACGACCAACCTGCCTCCTGGGGAGCTAGAGTGGGGAGGTTCCTGAATATTTTGGCCATACAACCCCTCCAGAGAAGCAGCCTGCAAAGATCCCACCAGCTCCAACGCTCCCACATTTTGTGGAAAGACCACTGGGAAGGAATTCTGCATTGTGAGAGTGGGCACAGCATGGAAACCTCCCTCCTCTTTCAATTCACTAAACCTCCTCAATTCACTTAAAATCATTTAAATATTACTTTAAAACATCCCTCTCAGACACAGAGCTCCTGAACTCCCTCCAAATCACATTTGTTTCACCAAGAAGTAGGAAACTAAAAGCTTGGACTTGATGAGGCTTTTTCTCTTCTTTACCCAAGCCCTGCTTAAACTTTTACTATCTTGCCCCAGCTTATGAAATTTTGCTCCTGAATGCTGAGAGAGAGAGGGAAGAGAGGATCAGGACAGCCATCAGCTCTCTCTTCACTTGCAAAAACTTCAGATTCTTTGTTAAATTCTTTGAATTCAGAAAGAACAAAAGGTGCTTCTTACATTATAACAGGAAGAAATATAAAGAAAAATATTAAATATAAAAAAGCCCTGCCAATAATAATGTCTGCATTTAGAGACACGGGGATTTTTCTGACTAGTCTGGAGAGCTTTCCCTGCTTCTGGTTCCTGAGCACCTGGTGCTCCTGAGTGATGTTGACTGTGGGAATCATCAGCCACACATCAGTGTCTCAGCTACATGTCTTAGAATCTGGGAATTGTTGAGGTTGGAAAAGCCTCTGAGCCCATGGAGGTCAACCATTCCCAGCACTGCCAAGGCCACCACTGACCCCTGTCCCCAAGTGCCACATCCACACAGCTTTTAAATCCCTCCAGGGATGGGGACTCCACCACTGCCCTGGGCAGCTCTGCCAGGGCTGGACAGCCCTTTCCATGCAGAAATAATTCCAAATACCCAATTTAGACCTGCTCTGGTGCAACTTGAGGCCATGACAACCCTGTACTCGACCCCAAATCGAAATTAAGCAATCTAATCAATCAAAACAATCAGTCATCGTTTGGGCACTGCATGTGAAAGAAGTTACAAACACATAAAGCATTCTCACCACTGGCATTTTTTAAAGCAACATTTCAAGAAAAGGAAAAATGCTTCCATCACCTCGTGGAAAGGCAGCCTGCAGTGAAATAAATATCTCTTTTATATCAAAGTGATTCCCAGCCCCTTTGATAAATCTCACCACTGCAGAGTTGAAACAACCCCATGAAGGGCTGAAAGAATCATCTAAATGCATCTGAACAACTGTGTTTGTTCTGTATTCCACAGCTCAGCCACAGCCCCACACAGCACTTGCATTAGTCTTTAAAAATAGTATTAAAGGCTGTTTCCGTCTATTTAAATTATGTCTATTCTCATTTAAATGAGTTGCTCAGTAACAAGCTCCTGCCATCATTATGCTGGAGTGTGTGACTGCGAGAAATGCACTTCAAACAAAACAAATTAAGGAACCTGGAAATTGCTGCAGTAGAGCAAGGACATATTTTTGGGCAAAAGTAAACAGAGAACAATGGCAAGTCATCAAAAATATGATAATAAACCACCCCTATTTAGTGCACAGAGCAATAGTACATCTGGAATAGCTCATTTTACTCTTGTGAGGGCTTTGTTTATAAAACTACGTATATAATTTGCTTTTCCTTCCTTAACTGGAAAAGGACTAATGGACTCTTTCCATGGTCTAGTTTGTCAGTCTCAGCAGTTCACTGGGGGTTCCTTGGAGCAGGACACCTGGGACACATCCCACCACTCCATCCCTCATTCACAGTCATCATTCCTGAAAGAGCCCAGGGCTTCCCACCCAGTTCTGTCCATGCCACTGCAAAAGCAGGGCTCAAATTAGCACCAGGGTAGGGTTTATCCCAAGTTTCCATGACAGGATGGACAGCTCTCCTAGAGGGTGTGTCAGCATTAGGGGCAACCCCAGACACATGAGATTTACAGCAGCTGAGGGGCAACCCTGGAGGTGTGGGATTTACAGCAGCTGAGTGGAATAAAATGGAAATATCAGACAAAAAGAAATATTTACATTACAGAGCTCACCTCCTGTGCTGCCAGCACACACTTTTCCCTAGCTTATAAAAAATATTAGGATTGACCTCCATAGGAGCCAAATCTCATAGGAAGAAAGACTGACTCTACTGACTTAGAATCATGGAATCCCAGACTGGTTTGGGTCGGAAGGAAACTGAAAGATCACCTCCTTCCACAGGTGTGGAATGCCTGCCATGGGCAGGGACACCTTCCACTAGCCCAGGTTGCTCCAAGCCCTGTCCAACCTGGCCTTGGACACTTCCAGGGATGGGGCAGCCACAGCTTCTCTGGGCAACCTGTGCCAGGACCTCACCAACCAAGGATTTCTTCACTTAACAAAGTTATAGACTTACCAAAGTTTGCCTTTAACTAAAAAACTCCTTATATTATACATTATGAATTTATACATTACAAAATACATTGAGATAACATTGAAGAAGAAATACTTCCTGTCAGATACAGTTAATCAGAAACAGGACTGAAACACTCGTGGGAAAACGTGTCTGGAATTTCAAGCTTCCAGAGCAAGTTGGGCACCTCCTCCCCCAATGCCATAAGACCTTTATTAGCTGCTACTGACAGTTTGATTTTTAATCACCATCAAATTAATGTAGCTCCTCACATTGTGCTGCAAGTTAAGGCCAGGGTCTGGTTTAGCCACCTACTACGTGTTGCTTGGATATAGATTATTATTTCCCAAACAGGATGTGGAATATTTTATTTTTGTACCAGCAAATCTTGCTCACACGCAATCATTTGCATTCTCAAAGAGCCAAACCAGGCTGCTTTCTAACTCCTGCAAACCCAGAAAAAGCATCCCCCCACTCCCTCTGTCTTGGGAACGGAATTTTCACAGTACACAAAGTATCTTCTCATTAGATTTTTTAAAAAAAAAAAAAAGTTTTTGACATGCCAAGGCACATTAGGCAAGACAAAGTAACAAAGTACCACTGAATGTAATAAATAAATAATAAATACAAATATATGAATTGAGTACAAGGAATCAAAGCACATATGAGTCTTTTGACTCAATACAATATAAAAAATACCTCCCATCCTTCATTCTAATGTGGCTATAAAGTTGCCCCTCTCCCATGGTGATCTGGAATGGATTCTAAAACTGGAAAGACTTTGGTCTTTTCGTAGATATATTTCCAAAGGAATAAATACATCTTCTGTAAACGGAAAGTGTAGGAAGTTTTCTCAATATAGGTAATTTGCATACATATTTACCCTCTAGAATATTCCCAGCTTCAACTAAATGTAAAGAAATAATTCAGTGTATACATTTGATGCTTGAGCCATGCAACAAATCATACCAATTTAATTCAACAGCACCATAAAAAACAGAACTACAGGAGTAATCAAGAACATACTTAACCTTTCTCCCAGCAACACAGGAAAAAGTTAGTGTGAAATATGTGACAATCCTCTAAAATTATAACTAAAGGGCACGAGTCAGGTGTGCCGTAAAACACAAGTAGTGTGAAGGGGAATAAAAAATGGTAAAGAAGGAGAAAAATGAATTTTGGAGTCACACTCAGTAATAGCTGATGTATGTTCACAATAAAATGAGATGCAGAATGTAAAACTCTTTAAAATAAAAGCATAATTTCAACAGTATTCAGCCCAGCAGGTCCAAGACTTAGAGAATTCCTGTGGGCTGGGGAACAAAAAACAAAACAAAACAACACAGAATCATTAAGGCTGGAAAAGAACTCCCAGCCCATCAAGTCAACCCTGTGCCTGATCCCCACCTTGTCACCCAGCCGAGAGCACTGAATGCCACATCCAGTCATTCCTTGGACACCTCCAGGGATGGGGACTCCACCACTTTGACAAAAGTAGCTGAAAGGTATGGAGCCATCCAGGAACAGCATGGGGAGAAGGGGCACCCAGTGATCTGCTCATGACTCAGACCAGGGGTTCTGAAGAGCCAGGAGCCTCCTCTATCCTGCCAGTGCCCTTAAAATAGAAAATATATCCTTTTCTTTTCCTGAAAATACAGTCCAGGGCTAGGTGGGATATTGGGAAGGAATTCTTCCCAGTGAGGGCGGTGAGGCCCTGGCACAGCTTGCCCAGAGAAGCTGTGGCTGCCCCATCCCTGGAAGTGTCCAAGGCCAAGTTGGACGGGGCTTGGAGCAACCTGGGCTAGTGGAAGGTGCCCCTACCCATGGCAGGGGGTGGAACAAGGTGAGTTTTATGGTCCCTTCTAACTCAAACCATTCTGGGATTCTAAGTCAGTAGGATCAGCCTCTCAACCCTTGGCTGCTCAGGCTGCAGTCATCAGGTTGCTTTGCTGTGTCAGATTTTATCTTCTACATCTTCAGTTCAAGTACCAGCTTAAATCACCAGCTCCATCCAGCCCCTGAGTTACTGATACACATAGATTTTGAGGGAAAGAATAACTGGGAGCAGGAGCATTGCAGAAGGACTCTAAGGGTAGGAAGCTCTGACAAAGATCTGCAGGGGACACCAAGGTCTTGTTAGGTGCTCAGAGTGCACAAGTATTCCTGCAGATCCACAAGCTCCCATCACAGGGACAAGGATGTTCTTAGAGAGCAAGTGCTCCTCATTGCCATGCACAGGCACAGCAGGATTGCTGCTTCTTCCCTGGAAAAGGAGCTTCTGCTGCCTCCCAAATAGCAGGGAATGAAAAGTTAATGCCGTCTGAGAATGCCCAAAGGTTTCTTTCCTGTAACACGGACTCTGCTCAAAACAGCTCCAAAAAATACCTCCTGTCTCAATGCACCTGTTGAGGCCACCCACTGCAGTTGGCTTTGACCTCTGCTTACAGCCTGGGGTTCAGCATCTTCTGAAGAGTGAGATTGATCTTAGTCAGGGTTAGAGTTTTCCTGCAGATTTCAACTTAGTTCAGTCAGTTATAGAAGCTTAGACATAAATACATACATTTCAATCCACATATATATATGGATTTTTGAAGAACCTTCAGAAGTTTTAGTTTCTCCAGGATAACCCAGAGCCAAGTGCAGGTTTTCCTCACACAAAGTCCTGAAGGCTTTTACCAGCAGTTTTGGTGATGTCCCTGCATACACTTGTAAAACAAAGAAATAGCGGAATAGTCACAACTTCAGCTCCTCAATCAGACCTCAAACCTCCATTTAGAAAATTCAGTAGTTTGCCTGATCATCAAAAGTTCCAAATGATGAATAATTTGTCAGCTCACACTTATCGTTTGCAGAGGGGGAGAATTAAAACGTTCTTATGTATTTGTCAAATGAAACACAGATTTACTTCAAAAAAATCAGTGTTACAGCATGGTTGGAGGAGGCACTTTAAGGTAATAACTGTATTTGCTTGTATAATTTCACAGCCAGCTCAGGGATCCTGGGTGTTATTTCCTGAGAGATTTTGCCAGCAAGTTTCCCAAGTAATTAATCATGGAATTATAGAATTTCCAGAGTTGGAAGGGACCCACAAGGAGCATCCAGTCCAATTCCTGGCTCTGCACAGGACACCCCAACAATCCCACTCCACACAAAAGGGATGTTTGCTCAAGATCTTTGTAGGCAGTTTAATTAGGGCTTTGCATTAGGGGCAAAAGAGAAAAAGTATCCTCAAGTATTAGATAGAGACTAAATATCTTTACTGTCACTATTAAATCACAACACAGTGACTAAATAAAACACCAGTAAATTTTTCTGAGCCAATTTACTTTGATGTACACTGAAAGGTGTAAACCAGAATGGTCTATACAATGACAAGGAAACAATGTAAAAAGATAAATAACTCATAGTCTGGTGTTTGTGTCTCCTCTTTGAGATATTTCTGATAAGTCTTTTAATTTCCCAGCCTTTCAAATCTTATCGCTACAAATTTCTTCCAAACCCTGAACAATTAAAATCTACTCATTAGAGGAAACATTAACTACAAAAACAAAAAGAAAAGGTCAGAGACAAGAAACTTGTGCAGATTTTGCAGGGAGCAGGTGAGGAGATGTTTTGACAGGAGACTTCATTTTAACTGAATTATACACTCAGTTCTGGAGTTGGGTATAAATGGAACTGTGTTGAACCCACAGTCTGGAGGTGGGTGGGTTTGGGGTGGGTTTTTTTTTAATTAAGTGCTCATCCCTTTATGCAACAGTTAGTATTTCTTTGCTGTTAAAAGGCAGATTGGGTTTGGTTTGGTGCCATGCCAACATTGCTCCTGGGAAGCACAGAGCTGACCAGAAAACCAGGAAGGGAAACCCAGGAAATATCCCCAGTAAAACCAGCACTGACCTCCAATGTCAGTGGTTGGTTGTAGTCTGTTATCCCTGGGCATTGTTCTGGGATGGAATTTCTCTGGAGCAGAGGAGCTGGTCTCTCTCCAGACTCAATGTGGTACCACCTCCTCCATCACCATGAACATCACACCACAGTGATGATATCCCAGGGGCACTGACCAGGTCAAGGTCCAAGGCAGATGGATTCATGGCTTCCCATGGCTTTTCTCAAGAGGGAATGCTCCCACAGAGTTCCTCCAGAAGTAAACCTAGAAGGAATCCACACACCTGGCTGGTCAGGGTGAGGGAACAGACCTCAGTCATCAGAAAGAGCCAGAAACCAGCTTGGGCAATGTCTTGTCTGGCCAACACCATCCATTAGCATTTCTTAACTAAAAAGGGGGTATAGTGGATTTTGATTACAAGCCATTCCTAATCTGAAACATTTCCTTTTTAAAGTGCCAGACTCACTTCTCAGCAGAGCAGAGGGTGGAGGATCCAGCCTGGCCAGGGTGTTTCACTCCAGGACCATCGACACATCGGCTGCAACAACAACCACCTTCAGCAGGCAAGAGTTAAACACCCTCTGCCCCTCCTGAAGCAATTGGAAATGAATGCACATGTTAGTGCTGAAATAAGTGATGTTGTCTTCCTAGTTACACTTCCAGAAGAGGCATAATATGTAATATTTTGCCCCAGCTATTGTGACCCAGAAAGCTTCCCATAAATCATAGTATCGGGAATGGTTGCTGGAAGCTGTGGCTCAGTGGACAGGTACGAGGCAAATCAGCTTCTCAGAGCAAGGTTAAACTAAATCCAGTGTTCCCCGATGATGCAATACATTATCCTGACAAGAGAGCTGAAAATGCCATAAATAAAATGGATTTTATCAGCTCCTATCAGTCTCTTGTGGATAATATTGGCTATTTTGAGAATACCTCCTCCAGCATCAAGTGTAATTCAGCAGTAAAATGGACTTTAGCTGCTCAAAGCAAACAACAGAGCAGGGAGATGCTACACTGCACTTTTGCTAATGAATTAATAGATTCAAAGGCTCCTCATGCTCTAAGGAGGGGCAGCTCAGGCCTGTCCCCATCTATGTCCCCCAAGTAATAAACTGTGACAGAAGTGACAGTGCAAGTTATTTCTTTAATGCAGCCTTTCCTCCTTGAAAATTACTAAAAAGAAATCATTTTGTTCCTCTTCTCAACAGAAATTGCTCATTTTTTAACTCCATAAACCTGAATATTCATGGCTATTGTTTGCACGGGGGGGTTCTCTTTAACTCCATCCCAATTTCCAAAGTAGAGTCTAAACTCCTGTTAAATTGCAGACTTGAACAGATACTTGGCTTTTAATTACTTTGCAGCCAATTCAATATCTGACTCTCAGGGATGCTCCATTCTTCAGCTGGGCCATACATTTATTTACTGCACTGTGCTTTTGGAACACTGAATGTTTATAATTAGGCTGTGTAACCATGCGAACCTTCAGCTGGTGTTTGCTGGGTTTAAAGCAGGTTTGTTCTGCACTGGGAAAGAAGGAAAAGCTACAATGCACCGTGAAAATTATGCACTAATCTTTATACTTCCAGTGTAGAAAAAAAAAACATTTAAAAATTATAATTGTGGTATTTTAAATGCTGTTTGGGTGCAGAGCAGAGCAATGATTCCCGTTCCAATGCAGACGCAGGCAGTGACATGGGGTTGTTTCCAGAGCTGTTTCCACAGGCCTCCTGCCCCAGTCCCACACCTGCCTGAGCTCTCACTGGTGTTGTGTACCACTGGGAAGTTGCTCCAAAGGGAGAACAACTGGAGCAGACCCACAGACACATCTGGCTTTGGGGAACTGCTCAAACAATTGCACCTGATGCAGTGGCCTGAGCTGGACATGGCCCTCTCAGCCCCTGGGCAATAACTGTATTACATTAAATCATTATACCTGGGCACATCTGCTGCAAAAGCAGCTGTACAGGCACCCAACAGCCTTCAGGGCTTCTGGAACTGACACAGGAACCAGGCAGGAGGTTGGAACCAAATGGTCTTTAAGGTCCCTTCCAACCCAGGCAGTTCTGTGATTGTCTTCCCTTGGGTACATGTCTAGTGGAAGGTGCCCCAGTCCGTGGCAGGGGTTGGAACTACATGGCCTTTAAGGTCCCTTCCAAGCTGTTCTATGATTCTCAAGTGGAGTTTTTCCAAGCCACTTTTCTTCTGGGTTGAGCCGGGATGAGGCAGCAGTGGCTGGTGATGCTCCTACCCCACAGCACAGGGATGAGCTGGAAAAGCACAGCTCAGGCACTTCATAAATGTCTGCAGCTTTCAGACCCTGAACAAAGTGATTTCAAGTACTGAGGTGGCTCTCAGCTGGTGCCACCCTCAACACATTAGTGCCCTTGGGGATCAGCCCAACACAAGCTTCTGTAGAGCTCCTGAAGTCACAGTATTTTAAATTAGACAATTTCTCTTCAATTAGGTAATTTATAATCCAGAATTAAAGCTTAGGGGCTTTTTTCATTATTTCATGAAAATATGATTTTTAAATTGTTCTTGGTGGTTTCTGCACTAAGAAATTCCCATTTGGTGTCAGGTTTAACCATCTGTTGACACACACGTGATTTCAAAATTCTCCCTCCTGTCATGCACAAGCAGAATCTCCACCCATATGTGATTGAGTTATCTCCACCACACAAATATTCACTTACATATTCCCAATTCTCCATAGAGATTTGCTTGTAAGTGCTGAGAAACTGATCTTCCCTTACAACAGGCCATACAACATGCAAGTGTTGAAGCTTTGCCACCTTCCCGTGCTGCTGCTGCAGCTGAAGAGAGTTATGCAAATATGTGAGTTTTCTGTTCGGGAGTTCAAAAAATAACAATGTGGTATGAGCTTCACTAAGAATCATTTTTTTCCTCAGTTTTTTTTTTTCTTCCCCAAAAGAACCTCAAAAACTTCCATTTTACTTCCCTTTAGAAGTTTTCAGTCATAAATCAACACACAATGCAGATTATGCACTGGCATTACTGCCCACGGAAGGAGAATTGGACCTAGATGGTCTTTAAAGTCTCTTCCAACCCAAACCAGTCTGTGATTCTGTGATCACTCACAAAATGAGAGCATGAGGTGGGCAAAGACTTGTATCCCTCCAACACCACTACCTGCTGTAGTCCACCAGGATCTTTACTTTGCCTGGGGAAAGTTTTGCACCTCTTGCTTCCTGTGACAGAGTTATTGCATTTTACACCCTCATATGAATGTCACAATCCCCAACTGGTTTGGGCTGGGAGGGACCTTAAAGCTCATCCTGTCCCACCCCCTGCCATGAACAGGGACTCCTTCCACAATCCCAGGTTGCTTCAAGCCCCATCCAACCTGGCCTTGGACATTTCCAGGGATGGGGCAGCCACAGCTTCTCTGGGCAGCCTGTGACAGGGCCCCACCACCCTCACAGGGAAGAATTCCTTCCT